>NC_134356.1:618279891-618537326 GCF_048569485.1 Anomaloglossus baeobatrachus | reverse complement strand
CTCCAGTCTCAGCCTCTGCCTCCCTCCAACCTCCCCCCGAGTCTCAGCCTCTGCCTCTCTCCAGTCTCAGCCTCTGCCTCCCTCCAGCCTCCCCCCAGTCTCAGCCTCTGCCTCCCTCCAGTCTCAGCCTCTGCCTCCCTCCAGTCTCAGCCTCTGCCTCCCTCCAGTCTCAGCCTCTGCCTCCCCTCCAGTCTCAGCCTCTGCCTCCCTCCAGTCTCTGCCTCTGCCTCCCTCCAGCCTCCCCCCAGTCTCAGCCTCAGCCTCCCTCCAGTCTCAGCCTCAGCCTCCCTCCAGCCTCCCCCCAGTCTCAGCCTCAGTCTCCCTCCAGCCTCCCCCCAGTCTCAGCCTCCCTCCAGTCTCAGCCTCTGCCTCCCTCCAGCCTCCCCCCAGTCTCAGCCTCTGCCTCCCTCCAGCCTCCCCCCAGTCTCAGCCTCTGCCTCCCTCCAGCCTCCCCCCAGTCTCTGCCTCTGCCTCCCTCCAGCCTCCCCCCAGTCTCTGCCTCTGCCTCCCTCCAGCCTCCCCTCAGTCTCAGCCTCTGCCTCCCTCCAGCCTCCCCAAGTCTCAGCCTCTGCCTCTCTCCAGCCTCCCTCCAGTCTCAGCCTCTGCCTCCCTCCAGCCTCCGCCCAGTCTCTGCCTCTGCCTCCCTCCAGCCTCCCCCAGTCTCTGCCTCTGCCTCCCTCCAGCCTCCCCAGTCTCAGCCTCTACCTCCCTCCAGCCTCCCCACAGTCTCAGCCTCTGCCTCCTCAGTCTCAGCCTCTGCCTCCCTCCAACTCTCCCCCCAGTCTCAGCCTCTGCCTCCCTCCAGCCTCCCCCAGTCTCTGCCTCTGCCTCCCTCCAGCCTCCCCACAGTCTCAGCCTCTGCCTCCCTCCAGTCTCAGCCTCTGCCTCCCTCCAACCTCCCCCCCAGTCTCAGCCTCTGCCTCTCTCCAGTCTCAGCCTCTGCCTCCCTCCAGCCTCCCCCCAGTCTCAGCCTCTGCCTCCCTCCAGTCTCAGCCTCCCTGCAGTCTCTGCCTCTGCCTCCCTCCAGCCTCCCCCCAGCCTCTGCCTCCCTCCAGCCTCCCCCCCAGTCTCAGCCTCTGCCTCCCTCCAGCCTCTTCCCAGTCTCTGCCTCTGCCTCCCTCCAGCCTCCCCCCAGTCTCTGCCTCTGCCTCCCTCCAGCCTCCCCACAGTCTCTCCCTCTGCCTCCCTCCAGCCTCCCCCCAGTCTCTGCCTCTGCCTCCCCCCAGTCTCAGCCTCTGCCTCTCTCCAGCCTCCCCCAGTCTCAGCCTCTGCCTCCCTCCAGCCTCCCCCAGTCTCTGCCTCTGCCTCCCTCCAGCCTCCCCCCCCAGTCTCTGCCTCTGCCTCCCTCCAGCCTCCCCCAGTCTCAGCCTCTGCCTCCCTCCAGCCTCCCCACAGTCTCAGCCTTCTGCCTCCCTCCAGTCTCAGCCTCTGCCTCTGCCTCCCTCCAGCCTCCCCCCAGTCTCAGCCTCTGCCTCTCTCCAGTCTCAGCCTCTGCCTCCCTCCAGCCTCCCCCCAGTCTCAGCCACTGCCTCCCTCCAGTCTCAGCCTCTGCCTACCTCCAGCCTCCCCCCCCAGTCTCAGCCTCTGCCTTCCTCCAGCCTCCCCCCAGTCTCAGCCTCTGCCTCCCTCCAGCCTCCCCCCAGTCTCAGCCTCTGCCTCCCTCCAGTATCTGCCTTTGCCGCCTCCCCCCCGCATGCGCAGATCTCTGGTCTGCATTAGAGACACTCCCACGCTCCTTATGAATCCACTTACCTGCTCCAGTGCCCCGCCGCCATCTTCCTGGCTCACGTGAGTATCCTCTTCTGACACCGGCTTCCCATCACGGCGTCCTCCACGGCGTCCTGCTGTGAGCTCTGCATGTGACGTCCACACAGCAGTGGACGCAGCACAGAGGAAGGAGCTGATTGGCGCGCGCCTGGTGTGACCCCGGAAGTTGCAGGCGCCGGCAGTTCCGGGGTCAATCAGCTCCCTGTGCTCGGCGGCCACAAAAAAAAAAAAAAAAAAAAATTTTTTTTTTTTTTTTTTTTTTTTTGCTGCCAGAAGGTGCCGCCCCTCACAATCTGCCGCCCTAGGCACCGGACCACGGGTGCCTAATGGTAAATACGGCCCTGCATACACACACCCCCCCCCATCCTCTGTGAGGTCACACACGTCACCCGAATGGGGAGACCTGATGCCTCCCTCAGGGTGAGTAGAGCACACAAGGTGGGCGGAGTCAGGCGGAAAGACACGCCCACACGAGGAGACTAGTGTCCTGGGGCAGGAAGTTCAAACAGTTGAGTTTTGGAGTTGACAGTGAGTGGTAGAGGAGTAGCTGTCAGGGACCCGGGTAGGAGCCTGGACCACTTAAGAGAACGTCAGGCAGGCAGACGGTGGTGGCCGTCTGCAAGAGTACCGGTACAGCAACCGCGGAGACCGTACGGATCGGGCCTGGGTTGTGAGCCCGCCTGGTCCCGAACCGGGGAAGTCAACCGTTGTACCGGAGCACAAGCAGGAGGGTACTCAGACCCAGCCCTAGCTTAGAAGCCACTGAGTATAGGAAAATTGACTGATTGCTGGCCGGACCTTCACGGGTTCATCCACACCCAAAGTCCCGAAAGAAGGCAATAGCCCACCGAGACCGGGTGAGCGCCACCGCCAAGGGCCAAAAACCCGACGGGCCAGCTCCTGCGGGCAACCGAGGGCTCCTTCGGCAGCTCAACGCCGGGGAGCGGGATACCCCTGCTTAGGCAGGGGGGCCGAAACACAAACATCCAGAGGTGCACGGGAAAAGGGGCCACCATCAACCCCACAGGGGACATCAGCAGCCGGCCGCGGGGACCGACCACTACCGGAACTTTGGTTTACCAGTGACTCTGAGTGTGAATCAATCGTGAGTACACCAGTGTCATCCGGGCACGACGCTACACCGCGGCACGGCGCCCTGCACCCCGACGACATCATCCCTTACAGTCCACGCACCCACCGGGACCCCGGGACACACCGCCCCTACCCACAGAGGGGCTAACATCTCAGCTGCGGCCTCAACACCGATCCTGGACGAGCCCGCCATCACTTCAGCCGCAGCGATGTTGCATCCCCAGTGACCACGACCCGTGGGTGGCGTCACGACCCGTTACACAACCACCAACCCCCCCACCGCCTCCCCTTAACAAGAGCGACGTGGCCCCCGGTCCGGAGGAGCTTGTGCCACCGAGAACCCGAGCCCGGACCTCGAACGGCTCGGCCCGAGCAAGCGGAGGAAGCGGCCGGGCTCCTCTCAGGGCAGTACACTTGCAATCAGGACCATGTAAAAACTTAACTAACACCAGCAATATACCAAGGGGAAGTAAAAGACACAGCGGGTGGGGGATAATGATTAGCAGCTGAAAGGAAAAGATCTCTGCAGGGCCCTAAAGGGGAAAGAGTAAACCCTAACAGAGAAGACACACAAACTCCATTCACAGTACAAAGGAAGAGGATGAAATATTAAGAGGCAGTTTGTGCAGTGACTTTCTGCAGCCAGACACCACAGGGTTGTCTATCAACCGTGAAACACCAATGACACCCCTGTACAAGAACAGTAAATGGGCACTTTGCAGTACAATAGCTTATAATAATGCACAATTTTATCTGCCTTGGAGGTGGAAGTGCCCCCCTCCTTACCTATAGGGCCCCTGTGGGACTGTACAGGTAGCAGAAATGGTATGTCCGCCCCTGCACTATACATCCCTGTGCCTACACAGCAATGAGTAGGATTGATGGTATCGGGGGTGGGGGGGGGTTTCATTCATATCCCTTTCCTCAGTTTTAGCAAGAGATAATTTAAGAAAACATGTAAGAAAAACACGACAACCGAGCTCCTGCCCTAAAGACATTAGAAGCCCGTATAACAGTCCGCGGGCATCTATCAATAAATCCTTCCCTTAGCGCTGTCTGCCTGTAGCTTTCTTCGGAACTATGTTGCCATTCTGGTTTCCCGGCCTTTCAACATTTGTTTGAAGAACACTGGAATTTCTGGGGAGGTAGGATTGCAGATTCTCCTACTTGTCCTAACTGGCTCTTCACATCCTCAGGACATCAGATAAATCACTGCAAATCCTTCCAAAACACTGGAGGAATCATGCTCAAGGACCATCTACAAGTCAGGCTTGATATTGAAGCCAAGTTATAAAGGAAAGTCTTCATCAAATAACAGTATTGGAATTGTTCCTATAGGCCTGAAGGGCTGCAGGGCACTGTCAGTGAGGAACGGATCCAACAGTGCAGAACTGGAGATGTCCAAGGGTGGCAAGTTGTGAAGGAGGGGGTTATAAAATGCTGCAATGGCATTTCAGAACTTGTCATTTCACTATAGACTACAAAGAGCAGGAACAAGTGTTATGGAGAAGAAAGAAGGTGTTATCCCGAAATTCTGTACCAGGTTAAAGACAAGGAAAAACGTACTTTTGGGTATTTTTTATGCAGTAATGAGCCACGGATATACAGTACATGACATGTGAATCATCCATGCAGAAATACTGCTGACCTGGAAACGGCCTTATATAGTTTTTTTCCCTCCCTGGTGTTGTGTATGCTACTCTTAAAGAGGTTGTCCACTACTTTGACATTGATGACCTACCCTAAGGATACCATCAATGTCTGATCGGCCAGGGTCTGACACACTACACCCCCACCCAGGGCCGTATTTACCATTAGGCACCCGTGGTCCGGTGCCTAGGGCGGCAGATTGTGAGGGGCGGCACCTTCTGGCAGCAAAAAAAAAAAAAAAAAATTTTTTTTTTTTTTTTTTTTACATTTTTTTTTTGTGGCCGCCGAGCACAGGGAGCTGATTGACCCCGGAACTGCCGGCGCCTGCACTTCCGGGGTCACAGGCGCGCGCCAATCAGCTCCTTCCTCTGTGCTGCGTCCACTGCTGTGTGGACGTCACATGCAGAGCTCACAGCAGGACGCCGTGGAGGACGCCGTGATGGAAGCCGGTGTCAGAAGAGGATACTCACGTGAGCCAGGAAGATGGCGGCGGGCACTGGAGCAGGTAAGTGGATTCATAAGGAGCGTGGGAGTGTCTCTAATGCAGACCAGAGATCTGCGCATGTGGGGGGGGGAGGCGGCAAAGGCAGATACTGGAGGGAGGCAGAGGCTGAGACTGGGGGGAGGCTGGAGGGAGGCAGAGGCTGAGACTGGGGGGAGGCTGGAGGAAGGCAGAGGCTGAGACTGGGGGGAGGCTGGAGGTAGGCAGAGGCTGAGACTGGAGGGAGGCAGTGGCTGAGACTGGGGGGAGGCTGGAGGGAGGCAGAGGCTGAGACTGGAGAGAGGCAGAGGCTGAGACTGGGGGGAGGCTGGAGGGAGGCAGAGGCTGAGACTGGAGGGAGGCAGAGGCTGAGACTGTGGGGAGGCTGGAGGGAGGCAGAGGCTGAGACTGGGGGAGGCTGGAGGGAGGCAGAGGCAGAGACTGGGGGGGAGGCTGGAGGGAGGCAGAGGCAGAGACTGGGGGGAGGCTGGAGGGAGGCAGAGGCTGAGACTGGGGGAGGCTGGAGAGAGGCAGAGGCTGAGACTGGGGGGAGGCTGGAGGGAGGCAGAGGCAGAGACTGGGGGGAGGCTGGAGGGAGGCAGAGGCTGAGACTGGGGGGAGACTGGAGGGAGGCAGAGGGAGAGACTGTGGGGAGGCTGGAGGGAGGCAGAGGCAGAGACTGGGGGGAGGCTGGAGGGAGGCAGAGGCAGAGACTGGGAAGAGGCTGGAGGGAGGCAGAGGCTGAGACTGGGGGGAGGCTGGAGGGAGGCAGAGGCTGGGGGGAGGCTGGAGGGAGGCAGAGGCAGAGACTGCAGGGAGGCTGAGACTGGAGGGAGGCAGAGGCTGAGACTGGGGGGAGGCTGGAGGGAGGCAGAGGCTGAGACTGGAGAGAGGCAGAGGCTGAGACTGGGGGGAGGTTGGAGGGAGGCAGAGGCTGAGACTGGAGGGAGGCAGAGGCTGAGACTGTGGGGAGGCTGGAGGGAGGCAGAGGCAGAGACTGGGGGGAGGCTGGAGGGAGGCAGAGGCAGAGACTGGGGGAGGCTGGAGGGAGGCAGAGGCTGAGACTGGGGGGAGGTTGGAGGGAGGCAGAGGCTGAGACTGAGGGAGGCAGAGGCTGAGACTGTGGGGAGGCTGGAGGGAGGTAGAGGCTGAGACTGGGGGAGGCTGGAGGGAGGCAGAGGCAGAGACTGGGGGGAGGCTGGAGGGAGGCAGAGGCAGAGACTGGGCGGAGGCTGGAGGGAGGCAGAGGCTGAGACTGGGGGGAGGCTGGAGAGAGGCAGAGGCTGAGACTTGGGGGAGGCTGGAGGGAGGCAGAGGCTGAGACTGAGGGGAGGCTGGAGGGAGGCAGAGGCAGAGACTGGGGGGAGGCTGGAGGGAGGCAGAGGCAGAGACTGGGGGGAGGCTGGAGGGAGGCAGAGGCAGAGACTGGGGGGAGGCTGGAGGGAGGCAGAGGCTGAGACTGGGGGGAGGCTGGAGGGAGGCAGAGGCAGAGACTGGGGGGAGGCTGGAGGGAGGCAGAGGCAGAGACTGGAGGGAGGCAGAGGCTGAGACTGGAGGGAGGCAGAGGCTGAGACTGGAGGGAGGCAGAGGCTGAGACTGGGGGGAGGCTGGAGGGAGGCAGAGGCTGAGACTGGAGAGAGGCAGAGGCTGAGACTGGGGGGAGGTTGGAGGGAGGCAGAGGCTGAGACTGGAGGGAGGCAGAGGCTGAGACTGTGGGGAGGCTGGAGGGAGGCAGAGGCTGAGACTGGAGAGAGGCAGAGGCTGAGGCTGGAGGGAGGCAGAGGCTGAGACTGGAGAGAGGCAGAGGCTGAGACTGGGGGGAGGTTGGAGGGAGGCAGAGGCTGAGACTGGAGGGAGGCAGAGGCTGAGACTGTGGGGAGGCTGGAGGGAGGCAGAGGCTGAGACTGGGGGAGGCTGGAGGGAGGCAGAGTCAGAGACTGGGGGGAGGCTGGAGGGAGGCAGAGGCAGAGACTGGGGGAGGCTGGAGGGAGGCAGAGGCTGAGACTGGAGGGAGGCTGAGACTGGGGGGAGGCTGGAGGGAGACTGAGGCTGAGACTGGGGGGAGGCTGGAGGGAGGCTGAGGCTGAGACTGGAGGGAGGCTGAGGCTGAGACTGGGGGGAGGCTGGAGGGAGGCAGAGGCAGAGACTGGGGGGAGGCTGGAGGGAGGCAGAGGCAGAGACTGGGGGGAGGCTGGAGGGAGGCTGAGGCTGAGACTGGAGGGAGGCTGAGGCTGAGACTTGAGGGAGGCAGAGGCTGAGACTGGAGGGAGGCTGAGACTGGGGGGAGGCTGGAGGGAGACTGAGGCTGAGACTGGGGGGAGGCTGGAGGGAGGCTGAGGCTGAGACTGGAGGGAGGCTGAGGCTGAGACTGGGGGGAGGCTGGAGGGAGGCAGAGGCAAAGACTGGGGGGAGGCTGGAGGGAGGCAGAGGCAGAGACTGGGGGGAGGCTGGAGGGAGGCTGAGGCTGAGACTGGAGGGAGGCTGAGGCTGAGACTGGAGGGAGGCTGAGGCTGAGACTTGAGGGAGGCTGAGGCTGAGACTGGAGGGAGGCTGGAGGGAGGCTGAGGCGGAGACTGGGGCAGGCTGAGGCTGGGGGGAGGCAAAGGCTGAGACTGGGGAAGAGAGGCTGATGCTGAGGGAAGATAGAGGCTGATGCTGGGGGAGAGAGGCTGATGCTGGGGGAGTGGGAGAGAGGGGCTAATGCTAGAGACAGAGGACAAGGGATGAGGGATAGTGCAATGACAAAATCGATTGGGTGGGGGGAGTGTAAGGACTCAGAATAAGAGGGGGCAGCATTGGGAGCTCATTGTGAAGAAGGGGCAGCATGTGTGGGATCAGTATGGAGTGGAGCAATGTAGGGGAGTCAATATCAAGAGTGGGGTAGTGTGTGTGTGGGGGGTCTCAGCATAAGCGTTAGTGTGGTGGTCTTAGCATGAGTGGGGCAACATGAAGGTCTCATTATGGAAAAGAGGAAGGCAGCATTAGGAGCTCATGGAGAGGGACAGCATGCATGGGACATTGTGAGAAGGGGGCAGCATGCATGGGACACTGAGGAGGGGGCAGCATGCATGAGACATTGTGAGGAGGGGGCAGCATGCATGGGACATTGTGAGAAGGGGGCAGCATGCATGGGACACTGAGGAGGGGGCAGCATGCATGAGACATTGTGAGGAGGGAGCAGCATGCATGGGACATTGTGAGGAAGGAGCAGCATGCATGGGACATTGTGAGGAGGGAGCATCAAGCATGAGACATTGTGCGGAGGGAGCAGCATGCATGGGACATTGTGAGGAGGGAGCAGCATGCATGGGACATTGTGAGGCGGGAGCAGCATACATGAGACATTGTGAGGAGGGGGCAGCATGCATGAGACATTGTGAGGAGGGAGCAGCATTCATGGGACATTGTGAGGAGGGAGCAGCATACATGAGACATTGTGAGGAGGGGGCAGCATGCATGAGACATTGTGAGGAGGGAGCAGCATGCATGGGACATTGTGAGGAGGGGCAGCATGCATGGGACATTGTGAGGAGGGAGCAGCATGCATGGGACATTGTGAAGAGGGGGCAGCATGCATGGGACATTGTGAGGAGAGAGCAGCATGCATGGGACATTGTGAGGAGGGGGCAGCATGCATGGGACATTGTGAGGAGGGGGCAGCATGCATGGGACATTGTGAGGAGGGGGCAGCATGCATGGGACATTGTGAGGAGGGGGCAGCATGCAAGGGACATTGTGAGGAGGGGGCAGCATGCAAGGGACATTGTGAGGAGGGAGCAGCATGCATGGGACATTGTGAGGAGGGGGCAGCATGCATGGGACATTGTGAGGAGGGGGCAGCATGCAAGGGACATTGTGAGGAGGGGGCAGCATGCAAGGGACATTGTGAGGAGGGGGCAGCATTCATGGGACATTGTGAGGAGGGGGCAGCATGCATGGGACATTGTGAGGAGGGGGCAGCAAGCATGGGACATTGTGAGGAGGGAGCAGCATGCATGGGACATTGTGACGAGGGAGCAGCATGCATGGGACATTGTGAGGAGGGGGCAGCATGCATGGGACATTGTGAGGAGGGGGCAGCATGCATGGGACATTGTGAGGAGGGGGCAGCATGCATGGGACATTGTGAGGAGGGGGCAGCATGCATGGGACATTGTCCTCACATCATGCTGCTCCCTCCTCACAATGTACAGATCATATTTCATAATCGAGGAAGGTGTGGTGGATATACAGTAGTTTATAAGGGAGGGCAGTGTGGTGTTTATTAGGGGCAGTGTCACAGTCACAGTATATAAGTGGGGACGGTGTGGTGGGAATATTTTATACTCATGCTATGTTTTGATGTGCCTGTGGTGATTCCCATTGGGGGGGGGGTTCGTTTCTTATTGATACTTTTTAAAGTGTGCTACAGAGTAGATCTGCCTTAAACAGATGTCGTGTGCGAAAACTCAGTTTTACGTTGTCACTAAGGGGCGCGACCACTTAAAGTGCCTAGGGCAGCACGAAGGCAAAATACAGCCCTGCCCCCACCAATCAGTTGTTCTCGGTCTCGGCGGCAGCAGTCGGAAATGCTCAGTTCCGAAGCTGCTCCGTCTTCTAATAGCGGCCATGGCTGGGTGCTGCATATCCAGCTCCTATTGATTAGAATGTAAGGCGGATTTGCAGTGCCCAGCTACGGTTGCTATCAGAAGATAGAGCAGCACCCAAACTGAATATTTACGGCTGCTGGTGTGAAGCCCCCCCCGCTCACCTTCAGGTCGCCTCAGGGTCTTCACATGCTGGGAATCTTCCGGCAACAGGTATGTCAGATTAACTTCAATAGGAATCGTGACGCCACTCTCGGTAATTGTGGTCAGGGGTTGACCGACACTGCAGTTTAGCGAGCGTCTGGGGCTGTTGGTACAGTATGTGTGTGATGTCCTGGACCCCAGGGGTCACAGGTAATAACATCAGCCACATACACACCCTCACCCCCTGTGAGGTCACACACGTGACCCGTTAGGAAGACCTGATGCCTCCCCCAGGGCAAGTAGAGCACACCAGGTGGGCGGAGTCAGGTGGAAAGACACGCCCACCGAGGAGACTACTGTCCTGGGGAAGGGAGTTCAAACAGATTGAGAGAAGACAGAGTTGAGAGTTGACAGTGACAGGAGGTGGAAAGAGGAGAGAAACTGTCAGGGACCCGGGTAGGAGCCTGGGCCCCTTAGAGAACGTCAGGCAGGCGGTGGTGGCTGTTTGCAGGAGTACCGGTACAGCAACCGGCGGAACCGTACGGACCGAATTGGGTTGGAGCCCGCCGGTCCCGAACTGGGGAGTCAAACGTGTACCAGAGCACCAAACAGAAGGGTACTCAGACCCCGTCCAAGCTTAGAAGCCACTGAGTATAGGCAAATTGACTGATTGCTGGCCGGACCTCAGGGGTTAATCCACAACCAAAGTCCCGAAAGAAGGCAAAAGCCCACCGAGCCCGGGTGAGCGCCACCGCCAAGGGCCAAACACCCGACGGGCCAGCGCCTGCAGGCAACCAAGGGCTCCTCCGGCAGCTCAACGCCGGTGGAGCGGGCTACCACTGCTTAGGCAGGGGGGCTGAAACACAAACATCCAGAGGTGCACGGGAAAAGGGGCCACCATCAACCCCACAGGGGACATAAGCAGCCGGCCGCGGGGACCGACCACTACCGAACTTTGGTTTACCAGTGACTCAGTGTGAATCAATCGTGAGTATACCAGTGCCATCCGGGCACGACACTACACCGCGGCACGGCGCCCTGCACCCCGACTACAACGCACCCCGACTACAACAACCACCAACCCTTACAGTCCCCCACCGAGCCCCGGGACACACCACCCCTACCCACGGAGGGGCTAACATCTCGGCTGCAACACCGATCCCGGACGAGCCCGCCATTACTTCAGCTGCAGCGGTGGTGCTTATCCTGTCACCACGACCCGTGGGTGGTGTCATGACCCATTACATGACCACCATCCTCCCACCGCCTACCCCCCTTAACAAGAGTGACGTGGCCCCCGGTCCGGAGGCGCTTGTGCCACCGACAAACCCGAGCCCGACCTCGAGCGACTCAGCCCGAGCAAGCGGAGGAAGCGGCCGGGCCCCTCTCGGCGGTACACACGTATACTCTTTCTGGCGTCACGAACAGGATTCGGATAGTCCACTTACCTGTGGAAAGTGCGCCTTAGAAGTTTCCGTCGGCGGCGTCCTGCCGAAAAAGTTGAAGTCCCGCCATCTTGGCTCGAAAGTTTCCCGCTCAAGTCGTCTTCCTCAAGCAGGAAGGCGCGAAAAGAGAAGCCCCGCCCCTGAAGGAGGAGTGTTAAGAGAAAACCAAGGGGGAGGCGGGCGAGAAGGCTTCCTGGTGTAACCGAGAAGATAAAAAGGCAGGGACTCCAGGACCCTGCATCCGTTCCGTGATCCACACTGTGCAGCATGGAGACTCCCATCCCGTCACGGGAAGCTACTGGAGGAGGCAGGCCTGGACCTGCAATGGAACCCGGCCGCGCAGAGCCCGTTGCCGGAGGAGACCCGTTACCGGACGGCACCTGAGCCGGAGGCGATGCCGAGGGCCCCGGAAGTGGCCGCGCCCAGAGGTACCCAGGCTCCAGCAACCCGCCCGGCAAAGAAAGCTCCGAAGGCGAAACAAACCGCTCCAGGGTCGTGGGCCTTGGCTGAGGTGCCGCGGGAAGGCAGCTGCAGGGCAGCAGAGCCAGCCGCGACACAGCGGCGCTCCCCAACGAGGGTGTTGGTAGTGGTCGACACTGAGAGCGCCGGCTGGGCCAGACCCCCACCGAAGCAGGCCCCGGGTATGTAAACCCACCGTACTGGGAGCGGCAGCCCAGCCAGTTGAGTCGGGAGATTGCGGCCCGTGAAAGGAAGAGAGAGGAGGTGTTAGCCCGTACCATCAAGGGGAAGGAGCACCTAAGCAGCGCCGGCTACTGGGTACAGGGCCCCACCCACCGGGGCCAGGTCCGGCGCTTCAACAAGGACAAGGGCTGGGGATTGTTGTACGACCCCGGTCTGGAATTGGAGGTGTTAGTTTCCCGGCGGGATGTAAACAGCCATCTCCCGTTCGGGCACCCGGACCTTGACCTCCTGCCTGGTGACTTGGTGCACTACACCCGGCACCGAGGGGAGAGGGGCTGGTTTGCCCTAGATGTCCGGAGTGGCAGACAGCCCCCTCCTCCACCGTACACCCCCGATGTGGAAGTTGAGGAAGAGGAACCTCCCGCTGAGTAAAATGGAAATCTGTTGTAACTGAAAAGGACCCGTCCCCGTTGGGACTTGTGTGTTGTTAATACCCTGTTGCGTGAGTGACTGCTCATGGACAAGGCTGTGGACTTGCTGGCCACCCAAAAAATTTTTGGGCTTGTAAATATTACCCTATCCTGCCAACTTTATCATGCCTTCCCGTTCCGTTGGCCTCAGGAGAGGCAGATTGTAGGTAGGACCCGCAGCAGAGCAGGCTGGGGTCTGGTCACCACCGGGACCGGTGACCATCCTCCAGGGAGCCCTTTAACAACTGCCGGGTGCACTGCACTGTACCCGTTCCCGCCTGGGAAACCTACCGTGTTCCTGTTTCCGGACTGGGGAAAAGGGGTGCTGCCCATTTCTTAGGGGCAGCATCAAGGCTGGGTTGATTGGGTGGGAAAGGCGGAAGGATATGAACCCGTTCCTGTTTAATAAAGTTTGAAACATTAAAGTAAAATGCCTCCCGTTAAGGGAAGACCTGCAGTAACCATAGTTTGTACAAATGTTATTATAATTGTAAGTGTTTTCCCGTTTTTCTTTCCCGTTTTACAGTTTGAAAAATAAAAATAAACAGGAGTTGGTTGGGCAGCCCGCGGACGGTCTGCATTAAACCAAGGGGGTATGTGACGCCCTGGACCCGAGGGGTCACAGGTAATAACATAAGCCACATACACACACCCCCACCTACTGTGAGGTCATACACGTCACCCGTTAGGGAGACCTGATGCCCCCCAGGGCAAGTAGAGCACACCAGGTGGGCGGAGTCAGGTGGAAAGACACGCCCACCGAGGAGACTACTGTCCTGGGGCAGGAAGTTCAGACAGATTGAGGGAAGACAGAGTTGAGAGTTGACAGTGACAGGAGGTGGAAAGAGGAGAGAAACGGTCAAGGACCCGGGTAGGAGCCTGGGCCCCTTAGAGAACGTCAGGCAGGCAGGCGGTGGTGGCCGTCTGCAGGAGTACCACCGGTACAACAACCTGCGGAACCGTATGGACAGGGCTTGGGTTGGAGCCCGCCGGTCCCAAACCGTGGAGTTAAACGTGTACCGGAGCACCAAACAGAAGGGTACTCAGACCCTGTCTTCGCTTAGAAGCCACTGAGTATAGGCAAATTGACTGATTGCTGGCCGGACCTCAGGGGTTAATCCACAACCAAAGTCCCGAAAGAAGGCAAAAGCCCACCGAGACCAGGTGAGCGCCACCGCCAAGGGCCAAACACCCGACGGGCCAGCGCCTGCGGGCAACCGAGGGCTCCTCCGGCAGCTCAACGCCGGGGAGCGGGCTATCACTGCATGGGCAGGGGGGCCGAAACACAAACATCCAGAGGTGCACGGGAAAAGGGGCCACCATGAACCCCACAGGGGACATCAGCAGCCGTCCGCGGGGACCGACCACTACCGAACTTTGGTTTACCAGTGACTCAGTGTGAATTAATCGTGAGTACACCAGTGCCATCCGGGCACGACACTACACTGCGGCACGGCGCCCTGCACCCCGATTACAACATCCACCAACCCTTACAGTCCCCCACCGGGCCCCGGGACACACCGCCCCTACCCACGGAGGGGCTAACATCTCGGCTGCAACACCGATCCCAGACGAGCCCGCCATTACTTCAGCCGCAGCGGTGGTGCTTCTCCCGTCACCACGACCAGTGTGTGGCGTCACGACCCGTTACACGACCACCATCCTCCCACCGCCTACCCCCGTTAACAAGAGTGACGTGGCCCCCGGTCCGGAGGCGCTTGTGCCACTGACAAACCTGAGCCTGGACCTCGAGCGGCTCGGCCCGAGCAAGCGGAGGAAGCGGCCGGGCCCCTCTCAGGGCGGTACATGTACAGTTAGATGGTGTGGCCTCCCGAGAGTGAGGCTGGCCCCAGGGGCTCAAGTGTAAGTGCGTAGTACCACAGGTCGCAGAAGAACTCACACACAGGCAGCAATGTCTTTCAGGGTTTTTACTCACTTTCTGACGGTAGAGTGAGGCAACCCGGGCGCTGCTATGATGAGCCAGGTGGAACCAGGTATCCTATAGGCTGATATAGGGGTGACTGCTGACTCGCCTTCTTAGCACTTCTTGTTTCGGATAACCCCAACTTGAAGTATTGTGGGGTTCACCCAGGGAAGTCGCGACTGCCTTTCTCCCCTTTCTGACCCGTTTGCTGGCAGCGTGGACCAAGGATAAGATGGCTCCATGCTCGATCCTCCTTATGGGCCCCCTCGTTGCTGTTGATGTTGCGGGCTCTGTGATGGTTGGTGTGGGACTTGTTGTCCACCCCACCGGCAGGTTTAGTAGGTAGTTAAACTTGAGCCTACTTCAGGAACCTGTTTCCCCTGCGTGCCTGGCCCTCCAGAAGTCTCTATACACGACCAGCTGGTTCCCTCAGTGTCCTCCAGATCTAGCTGATTTTCCCAGCGTCTTTCCTTCCAGCTTCTGGTGGCTGAACTCCCCCGCCAGCAGCCACTACAGGTGCAGGGTCTGACTAGTGTCCTGCTCTTCAGCTCTACACCTCCAGACTCGGTTGCTCCACTCCTTCTCCTTTGACTGCCACTGCACAACTCTCCATCTCCAGTCCCACTACCCACCACTAGCTGGGATGCGAGGGCTACGCCCCCTTCCTGGGTCTACCCAGGGGTCCCCTCTAAGCTGTGTGTGTGTGTGTGTGTGTGTGTCCTGGATACTTAGTGTCTGTGCGTACATACCCTACTCAACCTTTGGGATTACATGTTTGTACTGACCCAGCATGGGTGCAATACTCAGTGTTGTGTGACTAGGTCAGGGGCACCACACTGCCGCCGGGAAAGAGATCAGCGGGGGTGCAGCGTGTTGGACCCCGGCCAATCAGACATTGATGACCTTCCCTAAGGATACCATCAATGTAAAAGTAGTGGACAATTCCTTTAATGGCCAGGACCGCTGGAGTAAGGTCACCTATTCAGAGGCGTACACCACTTAATGAATGAAATGCATCTCTCAACCTTTACCAGAAATGTAGAAAGACTCGTACATTTCTGGCAAAATTTACACAATTGGAGTGGCGTAAATTTTCATTCATTGGGTGGGCATAGCCATGTCCCATCCTGACCACGCAGGCCGAAACTGTTGAAAAAACACCAAAGCTGTGCAAAAATCCTTACGTTTGATGGAATTTTTCACTAAATGGAGAAACGCCATCATGAATCAGGGCCTAGAGTGAATTTCCACTTAGTAAATTTTGGTGGAGAAATTTCTGCATCTAAAAATTTGTTCCATTTATCTAGAAAGGGTAGGTTTACATAAATCACACAGTTGCAGAAATTTCTGCAGCAAAAATTGTACAGCTTGTGAATTCAACCTAAGGGTATGTGCACACACATACCTTTTCCAGGTGGTTCCGCTCTAAACCTCACCTGAAAAAGGGCACAGAAAATGCTCAAAAGAATGAACATACCAATTTCTATGTAATAATAACTTGCTGTGCAGGTGTTTAGGTTTTTTAACACTTTAACTGCTTCAGGCTTCAAAGAATGTCAAGCAAATACAAGACAGGCTGGCATCACACTTGTGAGTCTCGCGAGGTGTACTGCCCCTGTCAGCGGCCGAGCCGCTCGGATCCGGAACTGTGGTGGCTCGAGGGGTCTCCGGACCCGGGAGGGGGTCGCGCGGACACTCGGCGTGAAGAAGGGAAATATGTACAGGGGATTTGGAAGCTCATGACGCCACCCACGGTGCATGGTAAGATGGAGTACCACTGCTGCTGTTGGGCAAGCCCGGTGGCGGTGGTATGGCACCAAGGTGTTTAACCCCTCCATGGGTAGGGAGTTTTGCCTCGGAGGCCTGGTGTTGATAGTGAAGGGGGTGCCATTGGGAAGGAAATGGTTTTCGGCATACTCAATCCAAGAATACTGACACAGACAGCTTGTAAACCAGAATTCTGAGCACTACTGCAGCAAGGAGGGAGCATATTTGGATCCGTGCCCTTACTTGTTAGCCTGTGGCCTTTTCCGTGGCACCTTGTTCACTGTGTGGAACTAATCGGGTCCCGCTCACCCATATGGCTAACGGAGTGTGCTTGCTCTCAGGGTTCACGCTTGGGATTTGATGGACTGTGTTTTGGGAAAAGTCCTATCCCCTCGTTGCGCTAGTACCCAGATTTTGGAGCGGGTGAGGGATGAATCTTTAAGATTTCACCCCCGTCGGGTAAATTACCAGGACGCTTGAAGCTACTTCCCGGCCTAGGGTCCGTGTACCCCGTCGTGCACTGGCCCCTGCCCGGAGATGCCTGAAGGCCGCCGGCTGCCCTCCTCGGCAATCCGTGCCCATCGACACGATCCCCTGCGACCGGGGTTCCAGCTTCTACCAGGCCCAGACCAACGTCTGCCACCTAGTAGTCTTCAGGAGCCCTGCTCCTAAACCAGTGACCTCTCCCTCTGAGAGTCACCACTCCACACTCCTACTCCTTCCACTCCTTTTTCACTTCTCCTGTCACTTTTCACTTTCCCCTACCAACCCCCTAAGTGGGTGGCCCTATTCCCTTCAGGCCCCCCAATGGTGTGTCTGGTGGGTGTGGTGCAAAGTGTTCCTAGGATTTTGACTGGCTCTGATCTTAGCAACACCAAAGAACAGGGATCCGTAACCAAGGAGGATGCGGATACTGTGCAGAATTGCAGGTTGCACAATACCCTGTGACGACCTGATAGGCCAGGGCGTCTCAATAGCATCACCCGTCACAGCACGATGCTGAAGTTGGTTTCTTATTCGTCCAGTTTCTTATTCGGGGCTGAAGTTGGTTTCTTATTCGTCAGTTTCTTATTCGGCAATTTAGTTTTTTCAGTTTTTTATGCATTTATCAACAAAAATGACACATGACAATAATAAAATACAATGCACTGATGAGCCCTAATATACATACACTCAAAACCAGCTGCGAAAATTAAAAAACTGGCAAAAAAATGGGCATCAAAGTGGGCACCGAAGTATGTTAGTGAAAGGGTTAAATGGCTTTGGGCCACTGATCTAACACCACAATTGCATATCTAGTGATGCCTCTAATCAAACTCAAGTGTCTCCAGCCTGGCCCAAAGGGGTTCTGGGCATCAAAACTGGCATCAAAGTGGGCACACAGCCAATTTTCACAGATTTGAATAAGTAACTGGTGTTTTTGAGGGGTTAAATGGCTTTGGGCCACTGATCTCACACCACATTTACATACCTAGTGATGACACACATAAAACTCAGATCACTCCAGCCTGGCCCAAACAGGTTCTGGGCATCAGAACTGGTATCAAGATGGGCAAAACCCCAGTTTTCACAGATTTGAATAAGTAACCAGTGTTTTTGAGGGGTTAAATGGCTTTGGGCCACTGATCTGACACCACATTTACATACCTAGTGATGCCATACATCAAATTCAGATCACTCCAGCCTGGCCCAAACAGGTTCTGGGCATCAGAACTGGCATCAAAGTGGTAAAAATCCCAGTTTTCACAGATTTGAATAAGTAACCAGTGTTTTTGAGGGGTTAAATGGCTTTGGGCCACTGACCTCACACCACATTTACATACCTAGTGATGCCACACATAAAATTCAGATCTCTCCAGCCTGGCCCAAACAGGTTCTGGGCATCAGAACTGGCATCAAAGTGGTAAAAATCCCAGTTTTCACAGATTTGAATAAGTAACCAGTGTTTTTGAGGGGCTAAATGGCTTTGGGCCACTGACCTCACACCACATTAACATACCTAGTGATGCCACACATCAAATTCAGATCACTCCAGCCTGGCCCAAACAGGTTCTGGGCATCAGAACTGGCATCAAAGTGGGCAAAACCCACTTTTCACAGATTTGAATAAGTAACCAGTGTTTTTGAGGGGTTAAATGGCTTTGGGCCACTGATCTCACACCACATTTACATACCTAGTGATGCCACACATCAAATTCAGATCACTTTAGCCTGGCCCAAACAGGTTCTGGGCATCAGAACTGGCATCAAAGTGGGCAAAACCCCAGTTTTCACAGATTTGAATAAGTAACTAGTGTTTTTGAGGGGTTAAATGGCTTTGGGCCACTGATCTCACACCACATTTACATACCTACTGATGCCCCACATCAAATTCAGATCACTTTAGCCTGGCCCAAACAGGTTCTGGGCATCAGAACTGGCATCAAAATGGGCAAAACCCCAGTTTTCACAGATTTGAATAAGTAACCAGTGTTTTTGAGGAGTTAAATGGCTTTGGGCCACTGACCTCACACCACATTTACATACCTAGTGATGCCACACATCAAATTCAGATCACTCCAGCCTGGCCCAAACAGGTTCTTGGCATCAGAACTGGCATCAAAATGGGCAAAACCCCAGTTTTTACAGATTTGAATAAGTAACCAGTGTTTTTGAGGGGTTAAATGGCTTTGGGCCACTGACCTCATACCACATTTACATACCTAGTGATGCCATACATAAAATTCAGATCACTCCAGCCTGGCCAAACAGGATCTGGGCATCAGAACTGGCATCAAAGTGGTAAAAATCCCAGTTTTCACAGATTTGAATATGTAACTGGTGTTTTTGAAGGGTTAAATGGCTTTGGGCCACTGATCTCACACCACATTTACATACCTAGTGATGACACACATAAAATTCAGATCACTCCAGCCTGGCCCAAACAGGTTCTGGGCATCAGAACTGGTATCAAGATGGGCAAAACCCCAGTTTTCACAGATTTGAATAAGTAACCAGTGTTTTTGAGGGGTTAAATGGCTTTGGGCCACTGATCTGACACCACATTTACATACCTAGTGATGCCATACATCAAATTCAGATCACTCCAGCCTGGCCCAAACAGGATCTGGGCATCAGAACTGGCATCAAAGTGGTAAAAATCCCAGTTTTCACAGATTTGAATAAGTAACTGGTGTTTTTGAAGGGTTAAATGGCTTTGGGCCACTGATCTCACACAACATTTACATACCTAGTGATGCCACACATCAAATTCAGATCACTTCAGCCTGGCCCAAACAGGTTCTGGGCATCAGAACTGGCATCAAAGTGGGCAAAAACCCAGTTTTCACAGATTTGAATAAGTAACCAGTGTTTTTGAGGGGTTAAATGGCTTTGGGCCACTAATCTCACACCACATTTACATACCTAGTGATGACACACATAAAATTCAGATCACTTTAGCCTGGCCCAAACAGGTTCTGGGCATCAGAACTGGCATCAAAGTGGGCAAAACCCCAGTTTTCACAGATTTGAATAAGTAACTGGTGTTTTTGAGGGGTTAAATGGCTTTGCACCACTGATCTCACACCACATTTACATACCTAGTGATGACACACATAAAAGTCAGATCACTTTAGCCTGGCCCAAACAGGTTCTGGGCATCAGAACTGGCATCAAAGTGGGCAAAACCCCAATTTTCACAGATTTGAATAAGTAACCAGTGTTTTTGAGGGGTTAAATGGCTTTGGGCCACTGATCTCACACCACATTTACATACCTAGTGATGCCACACATCAAATTCAGATCACTTCAGCCTGGCCCAAACAGGTTCTGGGCAACAGAACTGGCATCAAAGTGGGCAAAAACCCAGTTTTCACAGATTTGAATAAGTAACCAGTGTTTTTGAGGGGTTAAATGGCTTTGGGCCACTGATCTCACACCACATTTACATACCTAGTGATGACACACATAAAATTCAGATCACTTTAGCCTGGCCCAAACAGGTTCTGGGCATCAGAACTGGCATCAAAGTGGGCAAAACCCCAGTTTTCACAGATTTGAATAAGTAACCAGTGTTTTTGAGGGGTTAAATGGCTTTGGGCCACTAATCTCACACCACATTTACATACCTAGTGATGCCACACATAAAATTCAGATCACTCCAGCCTGGCCCAAACAGGATCTGGGCATCAGAACTGGCATCAAAGTGGTAAAAATCCCAGTTTTCACAGATTTGAATAAGTAACTGGTGTTTTTGAAGGGTTAAATGGCTTTGGGCCACTGATCTCACACAACATTTACATACCTAGTGATGCCACACATCAAATTCAGATCACTTCAGCCTGGCCCAAACAGGTTCTGGGCATCAGAACTGGCATCAAAGTGGGCAAAAACCCAGTTTTCACAGATTTGAATAAGTAACCAGTGTTTTTGAGGGGTTAAATGGCTTTGGGCCACTGATCTCACACCACAATTACATACCTAGTGATGCCACACATCAAATTCAGATCACTTTAGCCTGGCCCAAACAGATTCTGGGCATCAGAACTGGCATCAAAGTGGGCAAAACCCACTTTTCACAGATTTGAATAAGTAACTGGTGTTTTTGAGGGGTTAAATGGCTTTGCACCACTGATCTCACACCACATTTACATACCTAGTGATGACACACATAAAAGTCAGATCACTTTAGCCTGGCCCAAACAGGTTCTGGGCATCAGAACTGGCATCAAAGTGGGCAAAACCCCAATTTTCACAGATTTGAATAAGTAACCAGTGTTTTTGAGGGGTTAAATGGCTTTGGGCCACTGATCTCACACCACATTTACATACCTAGTGATGCCACACATCAAATTCAGATCACTTCAGCCTGGCCCAAACAGGTTCTGGGCAACAGAACTGGCATCAAAGTGGGCAAAAACCCAGTTTTCACAGATTTGAATAAGAAACCAGTGTTTTTGAGGGGTTAAATGGCTTTGGGCCACTGATCTGACACCACATTTACATACCTAGTGATGACACACATCAAATTCAGATCACTTTAGCCTGGCCCAAACAGGTTCTGGGCATCAGAACTGGCATCAAAGTGGGCAAAACCCCAGTTTTCACAGATTTGAATAAGTAACTGGTGTTTTTGAGGGGTTAAATGGCTTTGGGCCACTGATCTCACACCACATTTACATACCTAGTGATGCCACACATCAAATTCAGATCACTTTAGCCTGGCCCAAACAGGTTCTGGGCATCAGAACTGGCATCAAAGTGGGCAAAACCCCAGTTTTCACAGATTTGAATAAGTAACTGGTGTTTTTGAGGGGTTAAATGGCTTTGGGCCACTGATCTCACACCACATTTACATACCTACTGATGCCCCACATCAAATTCAGATCACTTTAGCCTGGCCCAAACAGGTTCTGGGCATCAGAACTGGCATCAAAATGGGCAAAACCCCAGTTTTCACAGATTTGAATAAGTAACCAGTGTTTTTGAGGAGTTAAATGGCTTTGGGCCATTGACCTCACACCACATTTACATACCTAGTGATGCCACACATCAAATTCAGATCACTCCAGCCTGGCCCAAACAGGTTCTGGGCATCAGAACTGGCATCAAAGTGGGCAAAACCCACTTTTCACAGATTTGAATAAGTAACCAGTGTTTTTGAGGGGTTAAATGGCTTTGGGCCACTGACCTCACACCACATTTACATACCTAGTGATGCCACACATCAAATTCAGATCACTCCAGCCTGGCCCAAACAGGTTCTGGGCATCAGAACTGGCATCAAAGTGGGCAAAACCCACTTTTCACAGATTTGAATAAGTAACCAGTGTTTTTGAGGGGTTAAATGTCTTTGGGCCACTGATCTGACACCCCATTTACATACCTAGTGATGCCACACATCAAATTCAGATCACTCCAGCCTGGCCCAAACAGGTTCTTGGCATCAGAACTGGCATCAAAGTGGGCAAAACCCCAGTTTTTACAGATTTGAATAAGTAACCAGTGTTTTTGAGGGGTTAAATGGCTTTGGGCCACTGACCTCATACCACATTTACATACCTAGTGATGCCACACATAAAATTCAGATCACTCCAGCCTGGCCCAAACAGGATCTGGGCATCAGAACTGGCATCAAAGTGGTAAAAATCCCAGTTTTCACAGATTTGAATAAGTAACTGGTGTTTTTGAAGGGTTAAATGGCTTTGGGCCACTGATCTCACACCACATTTACATACCTAGTGATGACACACATAAAATTCAGATCACTCCAGCCTGGCCCAAACAGGTTCTGGGCATCAGAACTGGCATCAAAGTGGGCAAAACCCCAGTTTTCACAGATTTGAATAAGTAACCAGTGTTTTTGAGGGGTTAAATGGCTTTGGGCCACTGATCTGACACCACATTTACATACCTAGTGATGCCACACATCAAATTCAGATCACTCCAACCTGGCCCAAACAGGTTCTGGGCATCAGAACTGGCATCAAAGTGGGCAAAACCCACTTTTCACAGATTTGAATAAGTAACCAGTGTTTTTGAGGGGTTAAATGGCTTTGGGCCACTGATCTGACACCACATTTACATACCTAGTGATGCCATACATCAAATTCAGATCACTCCAGCCTGTTTGGGCCAGGCTAAAGTGATCTGAATTTGATGTGTGGCATCACTAGGTATGTAAATGTGGTGTCAGATCAGTGGCCCAAAGCCATTTAACCCCTCAAAAACACTGGTTACTTATTCAAATCTGTGAAAAGTGGGTTTTGCCCAATTTGATGCCAGTTCTGATGCCCAGAACCTGTTTGGGCCAGGCTGGAGTGATCTGAATTTCATGTGTGGCATCACTAGGTATGTAAATGGGGTGTCAGGTCAGTGGCCCAAAGCCATTTAACCCCTCAAAAACACTGGTTACTTATTCAAATCTGTGAAAAGTGGGTTTTGCCCACTTTGATGCCAGTTCTGATGCCCAGAACCTGTTTGGGCCAGGCTGGAGTGATCTGAATTTGATGTGTGGCATCACTAGGTATGTAAATGTGTGAGATCAGTGGCCCAAAGCCATTTAACCCCTCAAAAACACTGGTTACTTATTCAAATCTGTGAAAAGTGGGTTTTGCCCACTTTGATGCCAGTTCTGATGCCCAGAACCTGTTTGGGCCAGGCTGGAGTGATCTGAATTTGATGTGTGGCATCACTAGGTATGTAAATGTGGTGTGAGATCAGTGGCCCAAAGCCCATTAACCCCTCAAAAACACTGGTTACTTATTCAAATCTGTGAAAACTGGGATTTTTACCACTTTGATGCCGGTTCTGATGCCCAGAACCTGTTTGGGCCAGGCTGGAGTGATCTGAATTTTATGTGTGTCATCACTAGGTATGTAAATGTGGTGTGAGGTCAGTGGCCCAAAGCCATTTAACCCTCAAAAACACTGGTTACTTATTCAAATCTGTGAAAACTGGGGTTTTGCCCACTTTGATGCCAGTTCTGATGCCCAGAACCTGTTTGGGCCAGGCTGGAGTGATCTGAATTTGATATGGGGCATCACTAGGTATGTAAATGTGGTGTCAGATCAGTGGCCCAAAGCCATTTAACCCCTCAAAAACACTGGTTACTTTTTCAAATCTGTGAAAACTGGGGTTTTGCCCACTTTGATGCCAGTTCTGATGCCCAGAACCTGTTTGGGCCAGGCTGGAGTGATCAGAATTTGATGTGTGGCATCACTAGGTATGTAAATGTGGTGTGAGATCAGTGGCCCAAAGCCATTTAACCCCTCAAAAACACCAGTTACTTATTCAAATCTGTGAAAACTGGGGTTTTGCCCACTTTGATGCCAGTTCTGATGCCCAGAACCTGTTTGGGCCAGGCTAAAGTGATCTGAATTTGATGTGTGGCATCACTAGGTATGTAAATGTGGTGTCAGATCAGTGGCCCAAAGCCATTTAACCCCTCAAAAACACTGGTTACTTATTCAAATCTGTGAAAAGTGGGTTTTGCCCAATTTGATGCCAGTTCTGATGCCCAGAACCTGTTTGGGCCAGGCTGGAGTGATCTGAATTTCATGTGTGGCATCACTAGGTATGTAAATGGGGTGTCAGGTCAGTGGCCCAAAGCCATTTAACCCCTCAAAAACACTGGTTACTTATTCAAATCTGTGAAAAGTGGGTTTTGCCCACTTTGATGCCAGTTCTGATGCCCAGAACCTGTTTGGGCCAGGCTGGAGTGATCTGAATTTGATGTGTGGCATCACTAGGTATGTAAATGTTGTGTGAGATCAGTGGCCCAAAGCCATTTAACCCCTCAAAAACACTGGTTACTTATTCAAATCTGTGAAAAGTGGGTTTTGCCCACTTTGATGCCAGTTCTGATGCCCAGAACCTGTTTGGGCCAGGCTGGAGTGATCTGAATTTGATGTGTGGCATCACTAGGTATGTAAATGTGGTGTGAGATCAGTGGCCCAAAGCCCATTAACCCCTCAAAAACACTGGTTACTTATTCAAATCTGTGAAAACTGGGATTTTTACCACTTTGATGCCGGTTCTGATGCCCAGAACCTGTTTGGGCCAGGCTGGAGTGATCTGAATTTTATGTGTGTCATCACTAGGTATGTAAATGTGGTGTGAGGTCAGTGGCCCAAAGCCATTTAACCCTCAAAAACACTGGTTACTTATTCAAATCTGTGAAAACTGGGGTTTTGCCCACTTTGATGCCAGTTCTGATGCCCAGAACCTGTTTGGGCCAGGCTGGAGTGATCTGAATTTGATATGGGGCATCACTAGGTATGTAAATGTGGTGTCAGATCAGTGGCCCAAAGCCATTTAACCCCTCAAAAACACTGGTTACTTTTTCAAATCTGTGAAAACTGGGGTTTTGCCCACTTTGATGCCAGTTCTGATGCCCAGAACCTGTTTGGGCCAGGCTGGAGTGATCAGAATTTGATGTGTGGCATCACTAGGTATGTAAATGTGGTGTGAGATCAGTGGCCCAAAGCCATTTAACCCCTCAAAAACACCAGTTACTTATTCAAATCTGTGAAAACTGGGGTTTTGCCCACTTTGATGCCAGTTCTGATGCCCAGAACCTGTTTGGGCCAGGCTGGAGTGATCTGAATTTGATGTGTGGCATCACTAGGTATGTAAATATTGTGTGAGATCAGTGGCCCAAAGCCATTTAACCCCTCAAAAACACTGGTTACTTATTCAAATCTGTGAAAACTGGGGTTTTGCCCACTTTGATGCCAGTTCTGATGCCCAGAACCTGTTTGGGCCAGGCTGGAGTGATCTGAATTTGATGTGTGGCATCACTAGGTATGTAAATGTGGTGTGAGATCAGTGGCCCAAAGCCATTTAACCCCTCAAAAACACTGGTTACTTATTCAAATCTGTGAAAACTGGGATTTTTACCACTTTGATGCCAGTTCTGATGCCCAGAACCTGTTTGGGCCAGGCTGGAGTGATCTGAATTTGATGTGTGGTATCACTGGGAATGTAAATGTGGTGTGAGGTCAGTGGCCCAAAGCCATTTAACCTTTCAAAAACACCAGTTACTTATTCAAATCTGTGAAAACTGGGGTTTTGCCCACTTTGATGCCAGTTCTGATGCCCAGAACCTGTTTGGGCCAGGCTGAAGTGATCTGAATTTGATGTGTGGCATCACTAGGTATGTAAATGTGGTGTCAGATCAGTGGCCCAAAGCCATTTAACCCCTCAAAAACACTGGTTACTTATTCAAATCTGTGAAAAGTGGGTTTTGCCCACTTTGATGCCAGTTCTGATGCCCAGAACCTGTTTGGGCCAGGCTGGAGTGATCTGAATTTGATGTGTGGCATCACTAGGTATGTAAATGTGGTGTGAGGTCAGTGGCCCAAAGCCATTTAACCCCTCAAAAACACTGGTTACTTATTCAAATCTGTGAAAAGTGGGTTTTGCCCACTTTGATGCCAGTTCTGATGCCCAGAACCTGTTTGGGCCAGGCTAAAGTGATCTGAATTTGATGTGTGGCATCACTAGGTATGTAAATGTGGTGTGAGATCAGTGGCCCAAAGCCCATTAACCCCTCAAAAACACTGGTTACTTATTCAAATCTGTGAAAACTGGGATTTTTACCACTTTGATGCCAGTTCTGATGCCCAGAACCTGTTTGGGCCAGGCTGGAGTGATCTGAATTTGATGTGTGGCATCACTAGGTATGTAAATGTGGTGTCAGATCAGTGGCCCAAAGCCATTTAACCCCTCAAAAACACTGGTTACTTATTCAAATCTGTGAAAAGTGGGTTTTGCCCACTTTGATGCCAGTTCTGATGCCCAGAACCTATTTGGGCCAGGCTGGAGTGATCTGAATTTGATGTGTGGCATCACTAGGTATGTAAATGTGGTGTGAGGTCAGTGGCCCAAAGCCATTTAACCCTCAAAAACACTGGTTACTTATTCAAATCTGTGAAAACTGGGGTTTTGCCCACTTTGATGCCAGTTCTGATGCCCAGAACCTGTTTGGGCCAGGCTGGAGTGATCTGAATTTGATATGGGGCATCACTAGGTATGTAAATGTGGTGTCAGATCAGTGGCCCAAAGCCATTTAACCCCTCAAAAACACTGGTTACTTTTTCAAATCTGTGAAAACTGGGGTTTTGCCCACTTTGATGCCAGTTCTGATGCCCAGAACCTGTTTGGGCCAGGCTGGAGTGATCTGAATTTGATGTGTGGCATCACTAGGTATGTAAATGTGGTGTGAGATCAGTGGCCCAAAGCCATTTAACCCCTCAAAAACACCAGTTACTTATTCAAATCTGTGAAAACTGGGGTTTTGCCCACTTTGATGCCAGTTCTGATGCCCAGAACCTGTTTGGGCCAGGCTGGAGTGATCTGAATTTGATGTGTGGCATCACTAGGTATGTAAATATTGTGTGAGATCAGTGGCCCAAAGCCATTTAACCCCTCAAAAACACTGGTTACTTATTCAAATCTGTGAAAACTGGGGTTTTGCCCACTTTGATGCCAGTTCTGATGCCCAGAACCTGTTTGGGCCAGGCTGGAGTGATCTGAATTTGATGTGTGGCATCACTAGGTATGTAAATGTGGTGTGAGATCAGTGGCCCAAAGCCATTTAACCCCTCAAAAACACTGGTTACTTATTCAAATCTGTGAAAACTGGCCATTTGCCCACTTTGATGCCAGTTCTGATGCCCAGAACCTGTTTGGGCCAGGCTGGAGTGATCTGAATTTGATGTGGGACATCACTAGGTATGTAAATGTGGTGTGAGGTCAGTGGCTTAAAGCCATTTAACCCCTCAAAAACACTGGTTACTTATTCAAATCTGTGAAAATTGGCTGTGTGCCCACTTTGATGCCAGTTTTGATGCCCAGAACCCCTTTGGGCCAGGCTGGAGACACTTGAGTTTGGTTAGGGGCATCACTAGATAGGTAATTGTGGTGTTAGATCAGTGGCCCAAAGCCATTTAATCCTTTCACTAACATACTTTGGTGCCCACTTTGATGCCCATTTTTTTGCCAGTTTTATAATTTTCGCAGCTGGTTTTGAGTGTATGTATATTAGGGCTCATCAGTGCATTGTATTTTATTATTGTCATGTGTCATTTTTGTTGATAAATGCATAAAAAACTGAAAAAACTAAATTGCCGAATAAGAAACTGACGAATAAGAAACCAACTTCAGCCCCGAATAAGAAACTGGACGAATAAGAAACCAACTTCAGCATCGTCGTCACGGCTGCATGTATTTCTATGCAGCTCAGAAGCTCTTCCACAGAGAGCGTGCGGCCGTTCCGGGGGATGTGATGCAAGACTTACAAGTGTGATCGGCCTCAATTGAAGACTCAAAAAGGTGCCATGAAGACACCTTGGCAGCTTTTTTTAGTACTTTGTTATTATTTTGTTTGAAAATGTGTGTAGTTAAAAAAAAAATAAACGTAATAAATCATCATCACCATCATCGTAAGAAGCCCATGTTTCTATTATACTTTTCCTCTGATTGCTCCACCTCTGATTTTGGCAACAAAAATTGGAGGTAAAAACCTCACCAAATACTCCACATGTGCACTGGGCCTAAGTAGGGGCAGATTGTTTTGCAGCAGATCCATGACAAAATGCACATGCATGTAGATTTTATTGTGGATTTTTTACATTTGATAAGGTAAAATGCACAGTTACATTTCTGCAGAGAGAATTTACATGCTGAATATCCACAAATCCGCACTGCAGGTCAATCAATGCTCGGAAGCTGCAAAGATCAACTTACAAATTTGCCCATACGTTGCCCACATTGCAGTACTGTAGGAGTAATATCTGGTTAAGATACCTTAATAAGGGTCTGTTATGCTACAAAATGATTTGCAATAGGAAATCCACCACAAATACAAGTCTGATTCGGATCATGTGTCATCTCGTAGGTATGAAGAAAGAGAGTTATGGAGGATTCCCATTCATCTCTTAGAAACCACTGTTAGGCTAGTTTCACACTTGCGTTGGATGGGATCCGTAGCATTGCGTTGTGTGACGCATGCAACGGATGCGTTGCATATAGTGGCACAACGCAATGCTACGGATCGTACAAAATAACACAATCCGTTATAGGTTTTTTCCTTGACTTTACACATCTGGGCATGCGCAGGTGTGTAAAGACGGATGCGTTAACGGAATCCGTCAAATGACGCATTCTAACGGAATCCGCCACCATAGGCATCCATTATGAAAACAACGGACGCCTAACGGATTCCTGCAGGTTGCGTTTTTTTGACACTCCGCCAAACGCAGAAAAACGTTACATGCTGCGTTCCATCCGCCCGATGCAGCGTCAAAATAACGACGCTGCGTCGTCCAGCGGATGCTACGCAGACACTTGCGTTACAGTGCGTCGTCCATACAACTCTATGGAGAATAGCGCAGTCCGTTAACGGACTGCGCTATTCTCCATAGTGACGGAATGCGCTGAACGCAAGTGTGAAACTAGCCTAAAAAGTGAAAGGCATAATGACATGTGTTAGGTGAGGTCCCCCCTTTCACCCCATAGACCAGAATAGAACATGTCACCATGTTTTGTATGTGGTGGAGGATGGAGTGTTAGGTGAGGTCCCCCCTTTCACCCCATAGACCAGAATAGGACATGTCACCATGTTTTGTATGTGGTGGAGGATGGAGTGTTAGGTGAGGTCCCCCTTTCACCCCATAGACCAGAATAGGACATGTCACCATGTTTTGTATGTGGTGGAGGATGGAGTGTTAGGTGAGGTCCCCCCTTTCACCCCATAGACCAGAATAGGACATGTCACCATGTTTTGTATGTGGTGGAGGATGGAGTGTTAGGTGAGGTCCCCCTTTCACCCCATAGACCAGAATAGGACATGTCACCATGTTTTGTATGTGGTGGAGGATGGAGTGTTAGGTGAGGTCCCCCCTTTCACCCCATAGACCAGAATAGGACATGTCACCATGTTTTGTATGTGGTGGAGGATGGATTTTAACTTGCTGCTGAATAACATCCCTAAGCGCTGGAGGCACAAACACAGGAGAGGTGTGAAGACCTGAAAAGCAGTTTTTCTACTCATCAGTCACAAATATATCCTCAGGCCAACAAGAAGACATTTTAACGACCCGGAGGCCATGTTCACATGTCAGATTAGCAGTGGATGTTCTCGAAGGAAGAATTACTTTGCGTATTGATACCTGACCTGTAAATAAGATTTTATGAAAATCTCATCCACGTGCCACAGAGAAAACTCACAATAGGTCAATCTAGACCATGTTTTGTCACCCTTTGGATTGCAGACAGTGAGATCCATGGGCAGCATGCCTGACCTGTGTGGATGTGCTCTTTTTTTTCCGCATACGTGTAATATCCGTGTCCTACCACATACAGTCTAGACCGGCCGCTTGTTTCCTTGATTGGAACTCAGACTCCTACAAGTTTGGAGACTTCTCGGACCGCTAAAGTCAGACGTGTGAACCCGGCCTAGATGTGGCTTCACAATGCGATCCTTTAAACAGGGCTTGGGTTTTTTTTGCTCACAGTTTGTGAAGGAAACCATTCATTATTGATATCCAGAGATTTAAATCCTGTATTGACCCAAATACTTTGCACAACTTAGGGTTTGTTAAAAGTGTGACCATTGTAGACAACAGAGATAGCAAACTACTCTGTCCTGATAGTTTCCTACAATGTCTCAGTGTATGAAAAAAAATGGACCACCATCATCATCATCAACCAGGACCATCAAGACCAGTCATTTAACTCCTTAGAAGACAATACATACTCCATTATGAGAAGCATCAGAGTATATTCATAGTCATGTCACAAAAAGGATAGAAGAATATAAAAATTTGCACTGCAGAAACATGAGCCATGATTATGAGCTGCAAAATAAACTATATGGGTTGTACTGGTCTTCAGCCTCTAAAGTGTAAGGAGATGTGGTGTGACGGCCAGCAAGACGAGATCTAGAAAGTCGTAAAAACATGACCGGTAACGAATACGCTTTAAGCAATTTGGGATTAGATTTATTTTCCAAAATGTCAACCTGACTCACTCACTGCAAATTGATTATACCATTTTTGATATCCTTATGAATAAAACACAACATATATTAATGAAAAAAATATAATAATAATAATAATATTATATAATTTTTTTTTTTTATTTGGGTTTTTTTTTTTAAAAAAACCAAATAATAATAAAAATTATATTATTATTATTATTATTATTATTATTAATAAATATAATTATTTTTTAATTTTTTTATTATTTGGGTTTTTAAAAAAACACAGCATATCAGGTCATTTCTTTATGGAGTTTACATTTCACATTAGGGCATTGTACTCTGTATATCGCGCCCAACCACTAGCCATGTTTAATATCACTAAACGTACACCAGGAAAACAAGCTGCCACACATTAACCATGCCGCAATACTGCACAGACCTTTACCCCACTGCTCTGCAGATTATCTCACCAGCTGAGTCTGCATTATGGGATGCTCAGTCAGCAGCTGATGGATCAGTCTGGAGTGGGAGAATAGAGGGGGACGGGGGCTCTAGAAATCTCCCCACCCACCCCCAATCTCCTCACCTGGAATCCTGGGGGATAGCTCCACCTGTGACCCCCAGACATTGCTGAAGCCCCTCTCACCAGGCTGCCTGTAGTCCCTGGGGCATTGTCGCCTGTTGGTCTGAATGTCCCTGATTGCCCCTACTCAGCTAAATTCTCAGCATTTGGCAGCTGCTGTGTGTACAGTTTCTTTGTGTGTGTCACTTAGTTTCTCTCACCCTCCCTTTATAATCTATCTCTGTGTCCTGTTCTCCCTCCCCTGGGATCCTCCACACACCCTCCAGTAGGGCTGGTAACACCCACAAACCCAATTTATTACCTCCTATAAAGGAGTAACCTATTTACAAACACAAAAATAATGTATTAGAGACATATTGTTAGTTCACTGTAGATTTACATAGAACTGCAGATAAACCTACTGCGCTCACTTAAGGGTCTGTACGGTGAAAGAAGCTATCATCACCTATCCAGAGAACAGATGACTGTTGGGACCTGCACTGATGGACAGAATTGAGCAGCAGTGCTCATGCTCGACCACTGTTCTATTCATTACCTATGGGGCTGACAAGCACTGGGCTCAGCTTTTTATTGCAGCCCCATAGAGAATGAATATGTACCGCCCCGCGGGCTCGGCTGCGACCGCCGAGCCGCTCGGATCCGTGATCGTACTGCGGGTGGTGGCTCGAGCCTTTCACAGACCCGGGGGTCACGTCGCTCTGCAAGGGAGTTGGCGCTACTGTCGCGGGCGGAGGGGCCGCGCTCGCTACGCTCGGGTCCGGGGCTGCCGCTGCTCGGTGGCTCGAGCAGTGAGCCGGACCCGGAGACTCGAGCAGCGCTCCTCGCCCCCGAGTGAAAAGGGGTGTTGGGTGGTTTTGGGGAGATAGTTCGTGACGCCACCCACGGCTCGTGGTGATAGTGGAAACCACCGCTGCTCGTGACGGGATTCCCGGGAAGGATGGCAGGGAGCAGCTAGTTGTTGGTTCCCCCTCTGTGGGTAGGGGTTGGTGATCCCGGGGCCCGGTGGTGAACGGGGAGGCAGGGTAGCTGGGGTGCAGAGCGGCGCGGTGTCGGATGGCTGGATGGACGGGTCCCGCAGGCGGCTGTCTTTCCCTGCACCGCTGTGTATGTATTGACTCCGATGGTTTCCCACTGGTAGTCCGCTCCCCGGCGTGTATGTACCGAAGGAGCCCGTTTTGCCCGCAGGCGCTGGCCCTTGGATCTGTAGCCTATGGCGATGGCTTTTTATCCTCACTGTGTGGACGGTTGCTTTCTGTCGGGTCTTGGGTGTGAGGGAACCCCTGGGGTCCCGGTCACTATCGGATTTGACCGTTTTCGGCGGCTCCTAGCCTGGTCGGGGTCTGATGGCCCTGCCTTTGTGCTTGGTTCAGATCTGCTCCCCGGCTCGGTACTGGCGGGCCACCGCCCGTCCCCGGTCCTACGGTTCCGCTGACCTGCGCCAACTCCTGCAGACGGCCACCACCGTCTGCCGACCTTGCTGACAGTGCCTGGGCTTTGACCCAGACACTAACAGTTTCTCTCCTGTCACTTTCAACTCCAAACTTCAACTAACTGCTTTTTCCCGCCTCCAGGCCTGTGAACTCCTCGGTGGGTGGGGCCAACCACCTGGCTCCGCCCCACCTGGTGTGGACATCAGACCCTGGAGGGTGGCAACAAGGATTTTGTTTGACTGTTGTTGCCTAACCAGGGGAGGGGGTGTGTGTGATGTTGTGTTTGTGACTACCTGGCTAGTCCAGGGCATCACATTCCCCCTTGGTGAAATGCAGACCGTCCGCGGGCTGCCCGTCCATCACTGGTTTTATTTCTGAAAAATATAAATTAACATGGGAAAAACATATAACATTAAGCATACTTTTAATTCTTCCCTTACGGGAGGCTTTTCTCTTAAACGTTACTAATGGTATAAAACATTTTTATTAATAACGGACGGGTCCATGTTCTTCCGCTCCCCCACCCAAGCAACCTACACCTTGATGCTGCCCCTAAGAAACGGGCAGCACCCCTTTACCTTAGTCCTGGTCCAGGTAACCCGAGCGGGAACGGGTACGGTGTCTCGCACCCGGCTGTCATTTCAGGGGACCCAACAACAGGGGGACCCCTGACCCCTGGAGGATGGTCACCGGTCCTGGTGGTGACTGGACCCCAGCCTACTCTGCGGCGGGTCCTTCCTCCAATCTGCCTCTCCGGAGGCGGCAACGGAACACAGCCCACAAATTATTTACAAGGCCACTAGTTCGTGGTTGGCCTGCAAGTTCTCGGCCTTGTCTCTGGAAGGGGGTTAGTGGGAACACATAAAGTCCCCACGGGGACAACTTTCTTCTTTTACGGACGTCAATCAGGTGAGGTATTCGGGTAATTGGTGCTCATTCATTCAAATATAAACTTAAAACAAGAACAAGGTGCTGATGGTCCCAACGGGGACAACTGGGTTGCAACGGAGGACCGCTGCCTTACTTGAGGTCGCCTTCCTCATACGCCTCCTCCAGCTCTACATCCGGACGGTACGGTGAGGGAGGAGACTGGGGCCGCCTTTGGGCATCACGGCTTTCCCTTTCCTTTACATCAAGGGCGAACCAGCCCCTCTCCCCGCAATGTTGGGTGTAGGTCACAAGGTCACCCGGTTGCAGGTCACGCCCAGGATGGCCCGTTGGGAGATGGGAATTCACATCACGGCGAACCACAAATATTTCGGCCACCAGGCCCAGCTCGTAGATGAACCCATAACCACGTTGAGGGTCAAACCGTCTGACCTGGCCCTCATAGATCCGACCCCGCACCCGGAAGCTGGTGTTACGGAGATTGTCTTTCTCCTTTATGGTGCGAACCAGCATTTCGGCCCTCTGCTGCTCCCTGGCGGCAATCTCGCGACCCAGCTGGTTCGGCTCTCTGTCCCAATAAGGGGCGTCTGCATGCCCCTGCGCGCGGGTCGGGCCCCACCGGACCTCCCCCGTACCGGACCGATATCCTCTTTGGGGGTCCTGCGGTGACGCGGCCTGGGATGCTGCCTTGCAGCGGCGACCCGGTGCAGCCTCAGCCGAGGCGTGGTGTTTAGGGACAACAGGCCTCACCTGTTGGGCCTTCCTGCTCGCGACTTCCACCTCTTCCATAGCCGGACGGATTTCTGGAGCCGGGACCTTCTTGGCTGCGGCCACCTCCAGGGCTGGCGGCTTCCTCTCATGGACGGGCACCTCCCGAAGAATCTTCCACGGCAGCGGGATCAGTGCGGGTCGTTCACAAGCAACGCCTAAAGGCCGATCCTCTAGGGCGGACGGGTTGAATTTCGCGACCGGTGTTGGGGGCAGCGGACCTAGTGGCGGGGCAGCAACAACCGATGCGGATGGTGGGGGAGGCAGCAGGGTGAACGGACGCAGACCGGGCCCCTCAGCCGCAGCGACCGGTCCTTCAAGGACACAGGGGCGTGGGTCGCTTACCCGCTCCTCCAGCACTGTCTCCACCTCGCGTCTCCGCACGGCCGCTGCTACTTCCTCTATTTCGACCACCCATCGCTCCATTAAAAATCGGACTTGGGCCTGCGGGCGGCAGCACATCTGCGCAGTCCGGGCCTCCACCCACGCCGCTGTTCCTGGAGTGGGCTCTGGGATCTCAGCATTGCCGGACGGGACGGACATACTGGCGCGTGTGCTTCCAGGAACCGGATGTGAAGCAGAGTCCTGGCGTCCCTGCTCTTTATACCTTCGGTTACATCAGGCGCGCCTGCACCCGCCCTCCCTTGGTTCTTTCTATCACTTCCTTCTTCTGGGGGCGGGGCTTAACTTTCGCGCCCTCCCTGCTCGGGGAGGACGGCTCGAGCGGGAAATCTTCGCGCCCAAGATGGCGGAACTTCAAATTTTTCGGCCGGACGCCACCGGCGGGGACTGCAAGGCGCACTTCTACCGGTAGGTAGATTGGTTCTAATCCTGTTCGTGACGCCAAGTTGTCATGGGCGGAGGGGCCGCGCTCGCTACACTCATGTCCGGGGCTGCCGCTGCTCGGTGACTCGAGCGGTGGGCCGGACCCGGGGACTCGAGAAGCGTTCCTTGCCCCCGAGTGAAAAGGGGTGTTAGGTGGTTTTAGGGAGATAGTTCGTGACGCCACCCACGGGTCGTGGTGATGGTGGGCACCACCGCTGCTCATGACGGGATTCCCAGGAACGATGGCAGGGAGCAGCTAGGTGTTGGTTCCCCCTCCGTGGGTAGGGGTTGGTGATCCCGGGGCCCGGTGGTGGTACGGGGAGGCAGGGTAGCTGGGGTGCAGGGTTACGGAGGCAGCGCAGCGCGGTGCCGGATGGCACTGTTGTACTCACTCAGGCACAGATTCACAGAGTCTCTGGTAAACCAAACGGCTGGATGGACAGGTCCCGCAGCCGGCTGCAGTGTCTTTGCTCTCCCCGGACAGGTTGATGGTGGCTGTCTTTCCCTGCACCGCTTTGTATGTATTGACTCCGATGGTTTCCCACTGGTAGTCTGCTCCCCAGCGTGTATGTACCGAAGGAGCCCGTTTTGCCCGCAGGCGCTGGCCCTTGGATCTCTAGCCTATGGCAGTGGCTTTTTATCCTCACTGTGTGGACGGTTGCCTTCTGTCGGGTCTTGGGTGTGAGGGAACCCCTGGGGTCCCGATCACTATCGGATTTGACCGTTTTCGGCGGCTCCTAGCCTGGTCGGGGTCTGATGGCCTTGTCTTTGTGCTTGGTTCAGATCTGCTCCCCGGCTCGGTACCGGTGGGCCACCGCCCGTCCCCGGTCCTATGGTTCCGCTGACCTGCACCAACTCCTGCAGACGGCCACTACAGTCTACCGACCTTGCTGACAGTGCCTGGGCTCCGACTCAGATACTAACAGTTTCTCTCCTGTCACTTTCAACTCCAACCTTCAACTAACTGCTTTTTCCCGCCTCCAGGCCTGTGAACTCCTCGGTGGGTGGGGCCAACCACCTGGCTCCGCCCCACCTGGTGTGGACATCAGACCCTGGAGGGTGGCAACAAGGATTTTGTTTGACTGTTGTTGCCTAACCAGGGGAAGGGGTGTGTGTGATGTTGTGTTTGTAACTACCTGGCTAGTCCAGGGCGTCACACTACACGCGGGGATTTGGGTGTTTGGTTTGGAATGATAGTTCGTGACGCCACCCACGGGTTGTGGTGATTGTAGACACCACCGCTGCGGTGAAGGTATGGGGGGCTCCTGGGAGCGGTGTAATGGCGCAGCTAATTGTTGACCCCTCCGTGGGTAGGTGGTGTTGGTCCCGGGGCCCGGTAGGCGATGGCCAGGGTGCAGGGTGAAGTGTTGCGGTGCAGTGCGGTGCGGTGCAGTGTGGTGCGGTGCCTGATGGCACTGGTGTACTCACTCTGAGACAAGACACTGGATTCTCTGGTAAACCAAATGGAGTGATGAACGGGGCCCGCAGCCGGCTGCAGCTTCTTCCAGGATAGGTTGGTGGTTTCCGCCTTTCTCCTGCACCTCTGTGTGCAAATGTTTATCTCCTGTGCCTAGACATCGGTAGTCCGCTCCCCGACTGGTATATGCCGTAGGAGCCCGTTTGCTCGCAGACGCTGGCTCTTTGGGTCTCTATGCCTTGGCGGTGGCTTTACCCTGTATGGTTGGGCTGTTGTCTTCTAAAGGGACTTGTGTGGGGTAGGTCCTTAAGTCCAGTCCGCAATCAGTTGATTCGACTCAGCCCTGTCGGTTCAGGGCTTTGTACCGGGTCTGAGTACCATGCCTGGTGCTCTGGTATCCAGTTGGCTCCCTGGTTCGGTTCTGGCGGGCCACTACTCTGTCCCAGTCCCTTACGGTTCCACCGGTCGTTTTCCTGGTCTCCTGCAGGCGGCCACCACCGTCTGCATCCTTGCCAATGGTGACTGGGCTCCGACCCAGCCACCTGGTAGTCTCTTATCAGGACACGGACACAGGACGGCCCGTGACCTTGACTGCTCTCTCCTCGTCCTCCAACTTCACTCCTCTAGCACCTGAACTTGACTCTACTATTGTGTTTTCCCGTCTCCAGGCCTGTGAACTCCTCGGTGGGCGGAGCCAACCACCTGGCTCCGCCCCCTGGCGTGAACATCAAACCTGGAGGGTGGTGACAAGGGTTTTTGTTTGACTGGTGTTACCTAATCGGGAGGGGGGTGTGATGTTGTGTGTGTGACTACCTGGGACGATCCGACTAGTCCGAGGTGTCACATTCCCCCTTGGTTTAATGTAGACCGTCTGCGGGCTGCCCGTCCATCACCGGTTTATTTTTTTTTCTGCAAAATAGAAAACGGGAAAAACAATACAAGCATAATAACATTTCAACATTTTTATCTTTTTGAATCTTCCCGTACGGGAGGCACATACTTTAACGTTACGATAACATTTTTAATAACACAGGAACCGGGTCTTCAGTCACCCACCCAAACAACCTAGACCTTGATGCTGCCCCTAAGAAGGGGGCAGCACCCCTTTTCCCCAGTCCAGGAACGGGCCCAGGCATTTTAACGGGATGGGTGCGGGTTTCACAATCCTTTGAGAGGCCCCACGTCCAGGGGACTCCTGACTCGGAGGATGGCCACCGGTTGTAGTGGTGGCAGAAACCGGACGGCCAGTTAGGGGAGGGATTATTTATGTGCCCAATAGTTTTTGGGTGGCCTGCAAGTTCTCGGCCTTGTCTTTTTGTAAAACGGGGCAACAAAAGTCCCAACAGGGACGGGCAGTCAGGGTCCCAACGGGGACTTCAACATGGTAGCCGGGAACCGCTACCGCACTTTAACTTTCTTCTGGGGAGCTGTATGGCGTTGGAGGGGACTGCGGCTGTCTAGGAACGCTGCGGCTCGCCCTCCTCTTAACATCCAGGGCGAACCAGCCCCTCTCCCCGCAGTGCCGGGTGTAGGTGACAAGCTCACCGGCCTTCAGGTCACGATCCGGGTGACCCAGGGGGAGATGAGGGTTGACGTCCCGCCGGGAAAAGAAAACTTCGGCCTCCAGGCCCGGTTCAAAGATGAACCCCCATCCACGCCGGGGGTCAAATTGCTGGACCTGGCCCTCGTAGGTCGGGCCACATACCCTGTAGGTAGCGCTCTGGAGATGCTCCTTCTCCCGGATGGTACGGGCCAACACCTCGGCCTTCTGCCTCCCCCGGGCCTCGATCTCCCGGCCCAGTTGGTTCTGCTGCCACTCCCAATATGGAGCGTCTGCCTGCTCCTCTTTCGCGGGGGTCGGGCCCAGCCGGAGCTCCCCCGCGCCGGCTACGACCGGCATCATCTGAGCTGGGGAACCCAGCTGTGTCGCGGCCTGCCGTGCTGCCTTGTAGCGACAACCCTCCGCTGCCTCAGCCGAGGCCGTGGACCTGGGAGAGGCCAGCGTTACCCTCTGGGCCTCCTTCCGGTCACCATCCATCATTTTCCTGGCCAGGCGGACTGCCGGGGCCGGGACTTCTCTGGGCGTGGTTACTTCCAGGACCGGCTGCTCTCCTCCGGGAACGGGCACCTTCCATGGAAGCGGGATCGGTGCCGACCGGGCAAGCGGTCGCCCGCGGGCTGCCTCCCCAGGTGAGTCCTCACAGGTGGACAGGATGGGCTCCGCTGCCGATGGCGGGGGCAGCGGACCAAGTGGGGGAGCAGCGGAAACTGGCACGAGCGATAAGGGAAGCAGCATGGAGAGTGGCAGCAGACCAGGTCCCTCAGCCGCGATGACCGGTCCCTCAAGGACACAGGGGCGTGGGTCGCTTACCCACTCTCCAAACTCTGCCTCCACTTCATGTGCCCGCACGGCCGCCGCGATCTCGCTCATCTCGGCCACCCACCGCTCCATGAGGCATCGCACCTGGGCCTGCAAGCGGCAACACATCAAGGTAGTCTGGGCTTCCACCCACGCCGCTGTTCCAGGCGCGGGCTCCGGGGTTGCAGGCTTGCCAGATGGGGTGGACATGTTGCTTGCCGGATGTCCAGGAACCAGACGGGTAGCAGAGTCCTGGCGTCCCTGCCTTTTATCTCCTCAGTCATATGAGGCCGGATCTTCACCCGTCCCCCCCCCTTGGTGTTTTCCGAGCACTTCGCTTTCTTTTTGCTCTGCTCCGCTCTAGGGGGGCGGGGCTTCGTCTTCGTGTCCTTTCTGTTCAGGGAAGACGGCTTGGGCGGGAACTTTTCGCGCCCAAGATGGCGGATTCTCCAATTTTTCAGCGGGACGCCACTGGTGATGATCTGAAGGCGCACTTCCACAGGTAAGTGGACGGTTCCATCCTGTTCGTGACGCTATAAGAGTCGATGTGTACCGCCCCGCGGGCTCGGCTGCAACCGCCGAGCCGCTCGAATCCGTGCTCGTACTGCGGGTGGTGGCTCGAGCCTCTCACGGACCCGGGGGTCACGTCGCTCTGCAAGGGAGTTGGCGCTACATGCTGGGATTTGGGTGTTTGGTTTGGAATGATAGTTTGTGACGCCACCCACGGGTTGTGGTGATTGTAGACACCACCGCTGCGGTGAAGGTATGGGGGGCTCCCGGGAGCGGTGTAATAACGCAGCTAGTTGTTGACCCCTCCGTGGGTAGGGGGTGTTGGTCCCGGGACCCGGTAGGCGAGGGCCAGGGTGCAGGGTGAAGTGTTGCGGTGCAGTGCGGTGTGGTGCCTGATGGCACTGGTGTACTCACTCTGACACAAGACACTGGATTCTCTGGTAAACCAAACGGAGTGATGAACGGGGCCCGCAGCCGGCTGCAGCTTCTCCCAGGATAGGTTGGTGGTTTCCGCCTTTCTCCTGCACCTCTGTGTGTAAATGTTTGACTCCTGTGCCTAGACATCGGTAGTCCGCTCCCCGACAGGTACATGCCGTCGGAGCCCGTTTGCCCGTAGAAGCTGGCCCTTTGGGTCTCTATGCCTTGGCGGTGGCTTTACCCTGTATGGTTGGGCTGTTGTCTTCTAAAGAGACTTGTGTGGGATAGGTCCTTAAGTCCAGTCCACAATCAGTTGATTCGACTCGGCCCTGTCGGTTCAGGGCTTTGTACTGGGTCTGAGTACCCTGCCTGGTGCTCCGGTATCCAGTTGGCTCCGCGGTTCGGTTCCGACGGGCCACTACCTTGTCCTGGTCCCTTGCGGTTCCACCGGTCGTTTTCCCGGTCTCCTGCAGGCGGCCACCACCGTCTGCCTCCTTGCCAATGGCGACCGGGCTCCGACCCAGACACCTGGTAGTCTCTTATCAGGGCACGGACACAGAACGGCCCGTGACCTTGACTGCTCTCTTCTCGTCCTCCAACTTCACTCCTCTAGCACCTGAACTTGACTCTACTATTGTGTTTTCCCGCCTCCAAGCCTGTGAATTCCTCAGTGGGTGGAGCCAACCACCTGGCTCCGCCCCCCTGGTGTGGACATCAAACCTGGAGGGTGGTGACAAGGGTTTTTGTTTGACTGGTGTTAACTAATCGGGAGGGAGGTGTGATGTTGTGTGTGTGACTACCTGGGACGACCCGACTAGTCCGAGGCATCACAAATAGAGGGGTCATTGGACTTATGCACTGCCTCTTCACTTTGCAGGTACAAACAGGCATATTTTCAGGCCGAGTGTGATCTCACAAAACATCAGATTGCACTCAGACCAATGTTAATCCATAGGGTGGCGCATATGTCCAAATTTTTCCGTGAACAGAGTTTGTCTGAGGAACAAATTGCTGTATGCCCGAGTTTGATCCGATATTCGAATTGCACTCGGCCATGCAAGTCAATGAGTGCATAGAACACATAGGACTACACTAGGAAAACATCTGATTTCCACTGATTCACAGAATGGAGAAGATGAAGACATTTTTTCTCCATCTTCTCCTTATAATAGAGAATTGGAGCACACTATGCTCACGCTTTGATTAAATTCTGATTAGAGTTTCAACAGAGTGTCATTTGTGTAGCGTGGCGCAGGGCAGTAGTTGTGGGTGAAGTGTAGTTCTTACGACCCCTCCCAGCATGCAGCATGGGAGGGTTTCTGCCACTGTCCCTGGTCCCAGTGTGTGCCTAGCAATGGGTGTAGTGCAGTTTTACCTGTGAACTGGCATGTACCCCTTTTCTTACTCAGGATGGGACATCACACCTCTGACTGGGGTGCAATGTCTCTGTGGCGATGGAAGCCTCAGGGGCGCCACAAGTGCACGTTTGTTATAATAAACGAGCAAAAAAAAAAACAGGGATCCAAAGGTGTAGATAAAAAAAATATGGTATCAATAAAAATATCACTTTGTCCTGCAATCAATGCAGCTCCCAAAATATTTTTTTTCCTATGTGCGGCCCATACACCCAGACGAGTTTGACTCCCCTGACATAGACTGATATAGAACTCCAGAATAAAGCGATCTCCAGCTGTAAGTTGTCACTTAAGGACTTCTCCATGGGAAAAAACTTCTGATAATGTTCAGCTTAGGGGCCCAACAACATCTCTTTCTTGAATGCTAACCTGCCTTCTCTCTGGTGCTGACCAACCCCAGAATCTTGGATAACCAAAGAACTGCCAGATCCTGGCTCTGCCTCCTTGGTCCAAAGAAATCCCTGAGGTAAAGGTTGCGTTGCTCTCTCAGTCCCCAGCATATGTGTGGAACCATTCCGTTCCGGACCTCCACAATGAGCCCCTGCTTCCATTGCGGCACCAGCCGACTCCATGTCTACCACACACCTTTCTTCTCATCAGGAGGATGGGTCTGCCTCAGCCATCATGACTCTCATCACTCTTCTCAACTCTCCGCATGAAGATGGCACTGTTATGCGCATTCCATGTCACAGCGCTGCCTTCTACTGGGTGGGGTTTCTGCCTCACCATCCTGTTTCTTCCATGTGTCCGCCCATTCTCTACTCTTGTGACTCTGCACGGAGTGGGCTTTCTCTCTTCATTTCACCCCATGGGGGCTGTGAGGCAAATCCCGGGATATGAAGATGAATTATGACTCCAGTCATAGTCCCTCATCACTCCCTGGCAGTGCCCCCTCCCTTCTTTTCTCAGTGTTCCACTTACACCTTCATGGCCATGTCCTGTGATATGGAAATGAGGTGGTGTGGGAACAATGGACACAGGATGACTCCCTGCCGTCACCCTTGTAACAAGAGCTGTATCTCATTAGCAAGGCTATGGAAATAGCCAGACAGAACGACTCCAGTAAAAAATGGTTCATATCTCGCAAGCCATATTTCCGATAAATATGGCAACCATAAAAATGGTGTCTCCGCATGTGGACGATGCCGGCACCCCCTTTTTATGGGAGCAGGACATTGGGAAATGCCCCAGGCGTGATATCAGCCAATGGGGAACTGGCAGACAGGTCATGAGTCCCCTCGTTCTGTAGCTAAATTCATAACTGTCACAATGAGAGCATTGGCGTCCGCCTACGACGCTCCCAGGCAAAGTTATGGCCCATATTCCATGTTGGGATATTGTCCATAACTCAAGCCAGGGGTGGAGCAGTGCTCCCTGTGAGGTCACGAAGGTAGGAGGGGACCTGGATTTGGCCAGGTTGATAACCCTACTTCGGCCATTTTCCAGGGTTCTTCTCGCTGGGGGCACGTGTAGGAAACATCTGTGGGAAGGATCCTAGAAACCTGGGTACAGCGCCCCCCTGTGGCCAGACGCAACAAGGTAACTGCTGGAACTGTGTATGCCTGTTTGTAACCCATGCTTTGATTGTAACTGTACTCTGACATATGTATATTCTGTAGATTCCCTATTGTATATATTGTAGTTCTAGTGTGCTTTAGGCTGATTAAATTATATAATTAATCTTGGGCTGTTCTGTTATCTCGATCTTGAATCCCACGTCTGTGTGTTCGGCTAATAGTTACCGTGAAGCGGTTGGTGGCAGCGAGTTTGTGCCAAGGATTATTGTGGGGAGGCCAGTGAGATTCGGGGAGATTTTATATATTCCGCCCGCGGAGGTCGGGGGAATATATACCTTACTCTCACCGGGGACCCTTCAATAATCGGCATAAGTAGTATAGCGGCCTCCTGGCTTATGGTCGGGCAATTCCATAATTGGCCTGACTATAAGAGGGGCGCTAGAGAGCGCGTCACGTGCTCTGTCTGTCGGTCGGGAGGTATAAAGGAGGGGTGACCCCCACTTGTTACCCCCCGATTGTGACGTACGGGTAGCCAGCGCGGGGGATTTCTGAGTGACCCCCCCGGTGGTTTGTGACATATTGGTGGCATAGCGGTGGGATCGAGATAATAGTGTGTGTGAGTGTGAGACCCATACTCCCAGACACTAAAGACTGCCTGCAGCAGCTGTGGCTGCTGGGGTCTTCAGACTAGCTCAACACTAGAGTGTCAGAGTGCAGATACTGTAAGGTGTGTGGAGGCATCAGGTGTCAGTTCTGTGTCAGTGACCAAAAGTCTGCAAGAATGGCTGATGGCACCAGGAGCAGAGCTATGCAACTGGCCAATGCTAAGGCAGGAGCCGAAGAGAGGGAGGACGGTGCTGTGGACAGCAATGAGGAGGTTGCCCACGAGTCCTCCAGGAGCTCGACGCCAGAAAACCGTTCTGCCGAGGACATTGCGCAACCTGGCACTGCTGGACAAGATGAGGAGGAGCTCACCCAAGGTTCCTCAACGAGCCAGAGGCCAGCCCTCCGCTCTGAAAGGGACAGTGAATCACCAGGCTCCGCAGCGTGCCGCAGATCACCACGTGCCATTCCACCGAGCCTGGGAGGCTCGGATAGCCTTCTTCAAATGGCTATGGCCCTTCTCCAGGCTGGAGACCAGAAGGGCTACAAGGAACTCCTGGCAGAGCGCAGGGCAGAGCGGCACGCAGAGCGTGAGGCTGCGGAGCGAGAGCGGCAGGCAGCGCGTGAAGAGCGAGAGCGAGAGCGACAGGCAGACCGTGACTACCAGCTGCAGCTAGCTCAGCTCCGGCCCTCATCAGCCACATGTGACCTTCAAAACACCAAACTTCCAAAGGTCCGTGTTGAGGACTTCCCAGTGCTGGAGAAGGATGGAGACTTGGACTCTTTCCTGACTGCTTTTGAACGGACTTGCTTGCAGCACCATCTGAACAAGGACCAGTGGGCCAAATACCTGACCCCCCGTTTAAGGGGTAAGGCCCTGGATGTCCTTGGGGACTTGCCTGCTGAGGCAGATCAGGGCTACGACACCATCAAGCGGGCCCTGATCCAACAGTACAACCTCACTCCAGAGTCCTACCGCAAGAAGTTCCGGAGCCTACAGAAGGGACCAAAGGACTCCTGGGCTGACCACCGGCGGGCACTTGCCCGAGCTGCCGACCACTGGACCCAAGGCCTGCAGCTTTCCACCGGACCGGAGATCCTGGACTTGTTCATCACGGAGCAACTCTTGTGGAACTGCCCTGAGGATCTCCGCCAGTTCATCCGAGACCAGAAGCCAAAGGGGTCCACGGCTACAGCTGCCCTTGCCGATGACTACACCAACAACCGGGCCCCTGAGGCCAGGAGAGCGGCCACCAGCAGCACCTGGAGAGGGGGTAAGATGAATTCTGCAACTGCCCCACCTGCCCCTAGACTGCAGGGGGTGTCCCCCTCAACTCCCCTCTCCAGGCCCGTGGCGGAACCAAGACGGTGCCACCAGTGCAACCTACCGGGACACTTCAAGGCCATGTGCCCTCAGCGTCCCAAGGCCCCGGCTCCGTCCCCGTCCCAAGGGCCGCCCAAGGTGTATTGTGTGGGTGGGGGTGGTGGTAGGTCCCTGGACAGCTTCCAACCTGTCACCGTCGGCCGGTCTGTGACCATAGGACTGCGAGACAGCGCCTCGGAGGTGACTCTGGTGCGGCCTGAGATGGTGTCCCCCCAAGACTTGATCCCTGGAAAAACCCTCGCTGTCTCCGGGATTGGAGGCACTGACCCGGCGCTGCCTGTTGCTGACATTTATGTGGACTGGGGCGCAGGGCGAGGGGTGAGGGAGGTGGGGGTAACTGATCGGATCCCTGCAAACGTGCTACTTGGGACAGATTTGGGGCAGATAACCTCCCAGTTTGGGCCCCAACCAAGGGCTGAACCTTCAGCCCGTACTGACATGACTCCTAACAATGTTAATGTGTTATCTATGAATGATGTAAGGGGGGAGGGAGTGAACTCTGATATTTCTGCTTGCATAGACACCATAGACACACACTCAGCTGCAGCTGTGACAGGGGAGGGGGTCAGAGAAAGGTGTGACAATGCCTCTACAAGTAACCAGCCTGTGAGCTGGGATCTGTTGCCCTCTGCAGGGATAAGCAGAGAGCAGGGTGCTGCAGGGGGAGGACCAGTGTGTGGGGTGGGGGCTACCACAGCAAATGTGGGGTCCCCAGAGATTTCACAGCGGGGTTCTGTTGCTGCAGGAGGGGAACAGGCAGGTGAGATTGGGGCCGGTCCAGGAGCGGAAGTGCTCCCAGGTAAGATCTCGGTGCATGGTTCCCCCACAACCGGGGTGTCAGGAAGCCAGGTAGGTCTGCCTGAACCGGCGACTTGGTCAGGAACGGAGGAGGAGCAGGCACGACCCACGGTCGCAGCGGCTGTGGCCGCTGTCACCCGCAGTGGGAGTGCTGGGAGCCAAGGGGCCTCCCGGAGGTCCGATAGCTCTTCCCCTTCTGACCAAGTGGCAGCCGAGTCAGGTGGAGGCCAGGACACAGGTCCCGGGGTACTGACTGAAGATGTGACAGTCTCGTCGATTCTGGCCACATCTAGTCAGGGGTTTCAGGCAGCGTTAGAAGCTGACGACAGCCTGAAAGCTCTTAAGGAGCAGGCGGCACAGCCTCCCTCGGACTCGGACCCGGAGCGAGTGGTCTGGGACCAAGGACGGCTGTACCGGGCCACGGTCCAGCAGGGTTCACCGGAGGCGTGGCCCAGGGACCGACAGTTGGTGGTACCCTATCCGTTCCGGACGGAGTTGTTGCGGATCGCACATGAGATTCCGATGGCCGGACACCTAGGGATCGCTAAGACCAAGGCCAGGTTAAACCAGCATTTCTACTGGCCAAAAATGGGGGCCGATGTGGCTGCCTACTGCCGTTCGTGTGAAACCTGTCAGAGAGTGGGGAAGGCGGGGCCACGCCCCAAAGCCCCACTGGTATCTCTGCCCATCATCGATGAGCCTTTCAGGAGGGTGGCTGTGGATCTGGTCGGCCCGCTGGCCATCCCCAGCAGCTCCGGGAAACGCTTCATACTGACGGTAGTGGACTATGCCACCCGGTACCCAGAAGCAGTGGCCTTGTCGTCCATTCGGGCTGACAAGGTGGCCACCGCATTGCTGGAGATTTTCTCCCGAGTGGGTTTTCCCCAGGAAATGCTCACTGACCGGGGGACCCAATTCATGTCCCAGCTGATGGAGGCCCTCTGTAAGCAAGTCCAGGTGCGACATCTGGTGGCCAGCCCGTACCATCCACAGACTAATGGCCTGTGCGAGCGGTTCAATGGCACCTTAAAGCAGATGCTTAAGATGTTGGTCGACTCCCATGGGCGTGACTGGGAGCGGTATCTCCCACACCTGTTATTTGCTTACCGGGAGGTTCCACAGGCCTCAACAGGATTCTCACCGTTTGAGCTCCTGTACGGGCGACGTGTGCGGGGCCCCCTGGCTCTGGTGAAAGAGGCTTGGGAAGGGGATTTGGCCACCCCTGGAGTGTCGGTTATCGAGTATGTCATGCGCTTCCGGGACAAAATGCAGGCCTTGACACAACTGGTACACGACAATATGGCTCAAGCCCAGGCCGATCAGAAGCGTTGGTACGACCAGAACGCTTGTGAGAGGACCTACCAAGTGGGTCAAGAGGTGTGGGTACTGGTCCCCGTACCACAGGACAAGCTTCAGGCAGCCTGGGAAGGCCCATACCTCGTGTACCAGCAGCTCAACCCTGTGACGTACCTGGTCACCCTGGACCCTGCCCGTGGAAGGCGGAAGCCCTTCCATGTGAACATGATGAAGGCACATCATGAGCGGGAGGCATGTGCGCTCCCCGTGTGCAACCTGCCCGAGGAGGGTGAAGCGGAAACCCTCTTGGATATGCTAGCCCAGGTTAGGGCAGGCGGATCCATTGAGGATGTGGAGGTTGGCCACCAGCTCTTGGAGGACCAACGGTCCCAGCTGTGGGCCACCCTACACCCCTTCCGGGGGTTGTTTACCAACCAGCCCGGAAGGACTGACTTGGCTGTCCATCACGTGGACACTGGGGATCATCCCCCGATCCGGCGTTCAGCATATCGGGTCTCCCTGGAGGTGCAGCAACACATGCGCCAGGAGATTGACGAGATGCTGAAGCTGGGGGTGATCCAGGCATCCAACAGCGCTTGGGCCTCGCCTGTAGTCCTCGTCCCTAAGAAGGACCGAACCACTCGGTTCTGCGTGGACTACAGGGGGCTCAATGCGGTCACGGTCGCCGATGCGTACCCAATGCCACGCATCGATGACCTGCTCGATCAGTTGGCCGGGGCTCAGTACCTGACCATCATGGATCTGAGCCGGGGATATTGGCAGATCCCCCTGACTCGCAAGGCCAGGGAACGCTCTGCCTTTATTACCCCATTTGGACTGTACGAGTCCACGGTGATGCCATTCGGGATGAGGAATGCCCCTGCCACTTTCCAGCGGATGGTCAACACCCTGCTCAAGGGACTTGAAGGGTACGCGGCCGCGTACCTGGATGACATTGCCGTCTTCAGTCCCACCTGGGAAGATCACCTAGAGCATCTAGCACAGGTGCTCAGGCGGATCCACCGGGCAGGTTTGACCATCAAGCCGGGAAAGTGTCAGCTGGCCATGAGCGAGGTCCAGTACCTCGGTCACCGGGTAGGCGGGGGAACACTGAAGCCCGAGCCTGAGAAAGTGGAGGCCATCGCATCCTGGCCCACCCCCAGGACCAAGAAGCAGGTGATGTCCTTCTTGGGGACCGCTGGGTACTATAGGAGGTTTGTTCCATGCTATAGTAGCCTGGCAAAGCCCCTGACGGACCTCACCAAGAAGAAGCTGCCCTCTGCAGTCGATTGGACAATGGACTGCGAGACAGCCTTCCGGGCCCTAAAGGACGCCCTGTCCAGCCCGCCCGTGCTACAGGCAGCCGACTTCACGCGGCCGTTTGTAGTACAGACCGACGCCAGTGACTTCGGCCTCGGTGCGGTGCTCAGCCAGGTGGACTCTGCGAGCCAAGAGCACCCAGTCTTGTACCTGAGCAGGAAGCTGTTACCAAGGGAAGTTGCCTATTCCACGATGGAAAAGGAGTGCCTGGCCATAGTGTGGGCCCTGCAGCGTCTGCAACCCTATCTATACGGGCGCCACTTCATCGTGGAGACGGACCACAATCCCCTCAGCTGGTTGCACACCGTCTCTGGGACGAATGGGCGATTGTTGCGATGGAGCCTTGCGCTCCAGCAATACAACTTCACCATTCGCCACAAAAGGGGCCGTGACCACGGTAACGCAGACGGGCTGTCCCGACAAGGAGAGGTCGCGGACGGGCGCACGGGGGAACACCGGAGTGTGCTGCCCCCTAGCGCCCTCAAAAGGGGGGAGGTGTGAGGCAAATCCCGGGATATGAAGATGAATTATGACTCCAGTCATAGTCCCTCATCACTCCCTGGCAGTGCCCCCTCCCTTCTTTTCTCAGTGTTCCACTTACACCTTCATGGCCATGTCCTGTGATATGGAAATGAGGTGGTGTGGGAACAATGGACACAGGATGACTCCCTGCCGTCACCCTGTAACAAGAGCTGTATCTCATTAGCAAGGCTATGGAAATAGCCAGACAGAACGACTCCAGTAAAAAATGGTTCATATCTCGCAAGCCATATTTCCGATAAATATGGCAACCATAAAAATGGTGTCTCCGCATGTGGACGATGCCGGCACCCCCTTTTTATGGGAGCAGGACATTGGGAAATGCCCCAGGCGTGATATCAGCCAATGGGGAACTGGCAGACAGGTCATGAGTCCCCTCGTTCTGTAGCTAAATTCATAACTGTCACAATGAGAGCATTGGCGTCCGCCTACGACGCTCCCAGGCAAAGTTATGGCCCATATTCCATGTTGGGATATTGTCCATAACTCAAGCCAGGGGTGGAGCAGTGCTCCCTGTGAGGTCACGAAGGTAGGAGGGGACCTGGATTTGGCCAGGTTGATAACCCTACTTCGGCCATTTTCCAGGGTTCTTCTCGCTGGGGGCACGTGTAGGAAACATCTGTGGGAAGGATCCTAGAAACCTGGGTACAGCGCCCCCCTGTGGCCAGACGCAACAAGGTAACTGCTGGAACTGTGTATGCCTGTTTGTAACCCATGCTTTGATTGTAACTGTACTCTGACATATGTATATTCTGTAGATTCCCTATTGTATATATTGTAGTTCTAGTGTGCTTTAGGCTGATTAAATTATATAATTAATCTTGGGCTGTTCTGTTATCTCGATCTTGAATCCCACGTCTGTGTGTTCGGCTAATAGTTACCGTGAAGCGGTTGGTGGCAGCGAGTTTGTGCCAAGGATTATTGTGGGGAGGCCAGTGAGATTCGGGGAGATTTTATATATTCCGCCCGCGGAGGTCGGGGGAATATATACCTTACTCTCACCGGGGACCCTTCAATAATCGGCATAAGTAGTATAGCGGCCTCCTGGCTTATGGTCGGGCAATTCCATAATTGGCCTGACTATAAGAGGGGCGCTAGAGAGCGCGTCACGTGCTCTGTCTGTCGGTCGGGAGGTATAAAGGAGGGGTGACCCCCACTTGTTACCCCCCGATTGTGACGTACGGGTAGCCAGCGCGGGGGATTTCTGAGTGACCCCCCCGGTGGTTTGTGACAGGGGCGTGCACTCCTCACCATAGATTGACACTTCCAGGCATGTCACTCTCTCCTGTAGGCGTTAACTCTGCAGAGCTGGTCAGATCTTTGTGCCCTATCTACTCCGTCTATCTCATTTGTTCCTTTACTTGCTAATCCTGCTTGTTTGAAGTTCAACATCCCAGTATAATCTTTAAGAGCCATTCTTCCACTCCCGCAGTTCTGAATCCTGTTCTCATTGCAAAGGAGCTGTATTGCCAATATGGCCGGACTTTAGCTTCACACTTACGCCTATAAAACGTCCGCTCGGGGCACCCACTTCGTCTCATGTTCTATTCTGTCCAGACCCATTACCTTCAAGAGTTATAAACTGCTTAGGGCCGTGCTGCTGAGTGTCCTATCCACCTCACTAGTACACTCATTTCTACTAGTCCGCTGACACAACTCCCATAGATCACTCTGTGTCACGGTCAACTCACTCTGTTTCTATAATCCAGATCACACCATCTCTGGCTCCAGTCTTCTCTGCTTCAGGGACACCCATGACAAGCGACCTTGTCGACTAAACAAGATTTAAGGCATTTCACCGTCACATGCTGTGTGCTATCTGAGCTTCTAGAAGAAAACTGTCTCTGTCCCTCGTCCTTAGCCCCTCCCACTCTAGACTAGTGCCAATCTAACTGTTAACTACCTGTTGCTGGGCGGAACACAGCCTCCTCACATAGCAGTGCACAACATTACAGGCAAACATTAACTCCTACTTTTCCTGTCATTCGCTGTTCACACATGCACAGTGTCTGGCTTACAGCCTATTAGTTACACCCATAGTATTAGATTAGGCAGGCTGCCTAGCACTATATAAGTGCACCCCACAGGAACGGAGCATCCAAGCCCATTAATGTAGGCCTCGTAAAATAGGGTCTCCGTTCCTGTGTGGTGCACTTGTAACGCCCTGGCAAAACCAAGTAGTCACAGTTAGGCCCCTGCATAACATCTTCCCTCTTTAGGCAACACACAGCCAACCTGAAACCCTAGTCACCCCCCCTTGGGGAAAGATAAACACACCAGTGGGCGTGACCAGGTGGTTGGGACATGCCGACCTAGGGGTCTAGACAGCCCAGGGAGGGAAAACAAGCTGTGCAGTTTTGGAGTCCAAGTTGAGAGGAGGTGGGCTGGAGCTAGGTGTAGCTCCAGCAGGAATACTCCAAATTGAACGGTACCAGGGTAGGAGCCCTGGTGCCTTTGGCTAGGTGGCAGACGGTGGTCTCCATCAGCAGGAGACGGGAAGACGGCTCAGTGGAACCGAGGTGGACCGGGACAAGGTTGTAGACTGCCGGTACCGACACGGGGAACCGACCCAGAAACCATAGCACAAGGAGGGTACTCGGACCCTGAAGCCAGAAACCGGAACCAAGCGGACTGGTTAATTAACCGATTGAGGCCAGGACTAGAGGTCCTGTCCCACTCAAAGTCCTTCATAGAAGACAACAGCCCACCGATTAGGGATAAGAGGTCACCGCCAGGGCCCATAGATCCCACAGGCCAGCATCTGCGGGCACGGCTTCTCAGGCTACATCCAGCCGGGAGCTCCTACGTTTCACACTAGTAAGTCATTCTTACACAAAACAGTGCAGAGGAAAAGGATAGAGACCACCAGCTGAGTGGGCGACCCGAATGCGAACGGCCGCGGCACCGGTCACCATCACCTTGGTTTACCAGAGACTTGTGTGTTTTACTAACAGTGAGTACACCAGCACCCCCTGCGGTCGCTATCCCTTGCACCGAGCCACGGGGTTCTGGGGCCATCATCCCTGCCCATGGAGGGGCTAACAACTTGCTGTACAACATCTCCCTCGGGTGCCCCATAACTGCAGCGGTGGTGTCCCAACTCACCACGCACTGTGGGTGGTGTCACGAACTTATTACGGCCTAGTCTGTAGATTTACGTCCCCCAGAGACCCTCGAGCCACCACCCCTGAAGGTCCAGACTCGAGCAGCACCAGCTGCTGGCACGGGGACGGCACACCCCGAAACCTGGCGTCACAAACAGGATACTTACCCATCCACTTACCTTGTGGAAGTGCGCCTTATATTGGACAGTCAGCGGTGATCCATTGCAAAATTTTCAGAAGTCGCCATTTTTGCCGCCCTTTTTAGGCACGAAAACTGCAGCCCAGCGTCTTCTTCCCCGAGAAAAGGACGCGAAAGCCGAAGCCCCGCCCCCTGGGAACATGATTGCAAAGCGAGCCGGTAGTCGAAAAACGAAACTAGCAGGCTGCATGAAGGAGTGCCGGCAAAAGACCGAGGGGAAGCGGAGAGATGTCTGCCCCTGAACCTGCTGCTGCGGCCGCGCCGACCACTGCAGCGGCGGTGCCAGTGAGCGAAGAAGCAGATGAGGAGGCTTACACCGCCTCTCCGGCCGCAGGAGTGGAGGAGGCGGGGTGGGACCGGTTGCCGCCGGGGACCGCTGCCTGGTTAGAACGAAAGTTGGCGCAGTTCTGTGTCCAGGTACGGGTCGAGTCGATGCAGCAGGCTTTGGGCTGGAAGAAGGAGATGCAGAAAATGGTGGCCGTGGTGTGGGCACATGAAAGACCCGCCTCATGGAAAGCACACCGGCAAGATAAAGCCACGCAGACCGTTCCATTCCCGCCGACCCGTCTGGAGACAGGACCCACTCACGAAGAGACCGGAGAACCCCGGATGGCCCGGCTCCTGGAAGAAACTGTGTCGCCTGCAGAACCATCCCAGTCTCCCTTGGAAATCCAGAGCCCCGGGATGTATTGCACTTGGTTTGGAAAGCCCGTCTCCCGACAGCTGAGGGAGCAGCGCGGCCCCGTACCATAGGCAGCAGAATCCGTAAGTCAACCCTGAAAAGTTACCAGTTTTAAGGTTCAAAGTTACAAGTTTGCTGTTTAAAGGACTGTCACCCCTGTTGAACGTCCTCATGTTCCCCGGAGGAGGCCATCTGCACAGCAGGTGGGGATGGCAGGGAAGTTAAAGAGTTAAATAAAGCAGCGCTCCGTTCTTGTTGAACGTCTTCACCCCTGCAAGTTAAAAGTGAAGAGGCCATCTGGGGTCGGAGCCCCAGGTGGAGGATGGAGCCCAGTTCCGGAGGAGCAGCTGTACCCGCACTTCAGGGAGTGGAGACAGGTTCTTTGTGGACAGTGCCGCCCGTGAATGATGGTGGCATTGGGAACCCGTGCTGCCCTGTAGTGGTCCGAGGGACAGTTGCAAGTGGAGACTGTCCCGGCAGCGTGTTTGTGAGTTAAGTAATCCTGGACCTACCTTCTCGCCCTGCAGCAATCTCCGGAGAGGCTGATTGGAGGAAGGGCCTGTGGTAGAGTAAGCCGAGGCCCAGTCACCATCGGGACCAGTGAATATCCTCCGGGTCAGGGGTCCCCTGGACGTGGGGCCCTTGAGACTGCTGGGTAAGGAACTTTTTAACCGGCCTGTTGGGGCAACATCCGGACTTAACCTGGACTTGGGCAAGGGGTGCCAACCTGTGTTTTAGAAGTGGCATCAGGGCTAGGTTGTTTTGGGTGGGTGAGGTGAGAAGGACCTGGTTCGTCCCGTCCCGGTTATAGTTGTGCAACGTTAAAGCAAAATGCCTCCCGTAAGGGAAGAGTTAAAAACATACTTGATTTTAAATAGGTTATTATACTTGTAAAATGTTTTACCCCTTTTACCTCCTTTCTAGTTCAATAAACGGTGGTGGTCGGACAGCCCGCGGATGGTCTGTATTCAACCAAGGGGGAGTGTGACGCCCTGGCCAAACCAGGTAGTCACAGTTAGGCCCCTAACATCTTCCCTCATTAGGCAACACACAGCCGACCTGAAACCCTAGTCACCCCCCCTTAGGGAAAGATAGACACACCAGTGGGCATTACCAGGCATTTGGGACACGCCCTCCTAGGGGTCTAGACAGCCCAGGGCGGGAAAACAAGCTGTGCAGTTTTGGAGTCCAAGTTGAGAAGAGGTGGGCTGGAGCTAGATGTAGCTCCAGCAGGAGTATTCCAAATTGAACGGTACCAGGGTAGGAGCCCTGGTGCCTTTGGCTAGGCGGCAGACGGTGGTCTCCATCAGCAGGAGACGGGAAGACGGCTCAGTGGAACCGAGGTGGAACGGGACAGGGTTGTAGCCTGCCGGTACCGACACGGGGAACCGACCCAGAAACCGTAGCACAAGGGGGGTACTCGGACCCTGAAGACAGAAACCTGAACCAAACGGACTGGTTAATTACCGATTGAGGCCAGGACTAGAGGTCCTGTCCTACCCAAAGTCCCTCATAGAAGACAACAGCCCACTGATTAGGGATAAGAGGTCACCGCCAGGGCCCATAGATCCCATGGGCCAGCGTCTGCGGGCACAGCTCCTCAGGCCACATCCAGCCGGGAGCGGACTCCTATGTTTCACACTAGGAAGTCATTCTTACACAAAACAGTGCAGAGGAAAAGGATAGAGACCACCAGCCGAGTGGGAGACCCAAATGCGACCGGCCGTGGCACCGTCCACCATCACCTTGGTTTACCAGAGACTTGTGTGTTTTACTATCAGTGAGTACACCAGCACCCCCTGCGGTCGCTATCCCCTGCACCGAGCCATCGGGTCCCGGGGCAATAATCCCTGCTCACGGAGGGGTTAACAACTTGCTGCACAACATCTCCCTCAGGTGCCCCATAACTGCAGCGGTGGTGTCCCAACTCACCACGCACCGTGGGTGGCGTCACGAACTTACTACGGCCTAGCCTGTACATTTACGTCCCCTCTTTTATTCGGCATGTCCGTGAGACCCCCTGGTCCAGAGACCCTCGAGCAACCACCCCTGAGGGTCTGGACTCGAGCAGCACCGGCTGCTGGCACGGGGGGGCACACTCCGAAACCTGGCGTCACGAACAGGATACTTACCCATCCACTTACCTTGTGGAAGTGCGCCTTGTATTGGACAATCAGCGGTGATCCATTGCAAAATTTTCAGAAGTAGCCATTTTTGCCCCCATTTTTAGGCGCGAAAACTGCTGCCCAGCGTCTTCTTCCCCGAGAAAAGGTCGCGAAAGCTGAAGCCTCGCCCCCTGGGAACATGATCGCAAAGCGAGCCGGAAGTCGAAAAATGAAACTAGCAGGCTGCATGAAGGAATGCCGGCAAAAGACCGAGGGGGAAATGTGACGCCCTGGACTATCGAGGTTGTCCCAGGTAGACACAACAACACTACACCACCCCCTTCCCAGTTAGATAACAGCAGTCAGAGAGAGTGGTTTTGACCGTGAAGGAGGGAGGTTGTGTCCAGAAGCAGGCCTGTGCTCAGGCCTGCCAAAGACTACTCCAGTGGCTGGGTTGGAGTCCAGTCACTATTGGCAAGGAGGCCTACGACAGATACACGCCGGGGAGCGGACTACTGGTGCTTAGGCACGGGAGTCAAGATTCACATACAAAGGTGCAGGAGAAAGCGAACATTACCAACCTAACCTGGGAGAAGCTGCAGCCGGCTGCGGGCCCCGTTCATCACTCCGTTTGGTTTACCAGTGACTCCAGTGTCTTGTGTCAGAGTGAGTACACCAGTGCCATCGGGCACCGCGCCACGCTGCACCGCAACCTTACACCCTGCACCCGGGCCTCGGCCCACCGGACCCCGGGACCAACATCCCCTACCCACAGAGGGGTCAACACCTAGCTGCGCTACTACACCGCTCCCGGGGGCTCCTACACCTTCACCGCAGCGGTGGTGTCTACAATCACCACAATCCGTGGGTGGCGTCACGAACTATCACCTCAAATCCAAACACCTCACATCCCCACGTGTAGCGTCAACTCCCTTGCAGAGTGACATGACCCCCGGGTCCATGAGAGGCTCGAGCCACCACCCGCAGTGCGAGCACGGATCCGAGTGGCTCGGCGGTCGCAGCCGAGCCCGCGGGGCGGTACACATCGACTCTTCTGGCATCTGCGAACAGGATTGAGCCAGTCCACTTACCAGTGGAAGTGCGCCTTGAAGTCCCCGTCAGCGGCGTCCCGCTGAAAAACTTGAGAATCCGCCATCTTTGGCGAGAAGAGTTCCCGCCCGAGCCGTCTTCCCTGAGCAGAAAAGGCGCGAAAGCAAGGCCCCGCCCCTAGAGCAGAGCAAAGAAGCTAGAGAAGTGCTCGGAAAAGACCAAGGGGGGCGGGTGAGAACTGTTTGCCATGTGACTGTATGGATAAAGGGCAGGGACGCCAGGACCCCGCCACCCGTCTTGTTCCTGGAACCCGAGCATACAGCATGTCTGCCCCGACCAAGAGCCCCGAATTCCCGGAGTCCGCGCCCGGAACATCGGCGTGGGTGGAGGCCCGGACAACCCTCATGTGCTGCCGGCTGCAGGTCCAGGTGAGGTACCTGATGGAGCAATGGGCGGCCGAGATGGGAGAGATAGCCGCGGCCGTGCTTGCACGTGAGATGGGGGGGAATTTGGAGGAGAGGGCAAACGACCCACGCCCCTATGTCCTTGAGGGACCATCCGGTGCGGCTGAGGGACCTGGTCTGCCCCCAATTCTCCAGTCGCCCCCTCCACTGCCCGTATCGGTCACTGCTGCTTCCCCACTTGGCCTGCCGCCCCCGACACCGGTGGCAGAGCCCGTTCCAGTTGACCAGAAGGACCCACCTGTGGAAGCAGCCCGCGGGCGACCGTATGCACGGCCCGCACCCGTCCTGCTTCCGTGGAAGGAGGGTTCCTGGAGGAAGCTCGTTCCCGAGGAGGCCCCACTACTCCAGGAAGCAACCGCAATGGAGGAGGTCCCGGCCCCGGCAGTCCGACCGGCCAAGATGGAGGTGCCAGATACCCAGCAGCCCGTCCGGCAGGTAAAGCTGGCCTCTCCCCACACCCAAGACTTGGCTGAGGCGGTGCAGGGTTGTCGCTGCAGAGCAGCACTCCAGGCCACGACACAGCGGGGTTCCCAAAAGAAGGTGCCGATCGTAGTCGGCACGGGGGAACTCCGGCTGGGCCCGACCCGCGCACCTGAGGGGCACGCAGATGCCCTGTATTGGGAGCGACAGCAGAGCCAGCTGGGCCGGGAAATTGAGGCCCAGGAGAAGAGAAAGGCTGAGGTCCTGGCCCGCATGATTAAAGAAAAAGAAAACCTGCGGTGTGCCACCTTCCTTGTGCGAGGCCCGAGGTACGAGGGCCAGGTCCGACGCTTTGACCCCGACAGGGGGTGGGGATTCCTGTTTGAGCCCGGCTTGGAGAAGGAGGTGTTTGTATCCCGTCGGGACGTGTACCCCCACCTGCCTATGGGCCACCCGGACCGTGACCTGATCCTTGGAGAGTTGGTCACCTACACCCGCCACTGTGGGGAGAGAGGCTGATTTGCCCTGAGCGTACAAAGAAGGGCGCGGCATGAGGGCCCGAGGCGCTCCCAGACCCCTCCCCCACCGTACAGCCCCGGAGTTACCGTAGAGTACGGAGTGGAGGATGAGGAGTAAAGTGGCGGATCCCCGCTTTCACAAGAAAGTTAAAGTCCTCATTGGGACCCACCTGCAAGTCCCCGTTGGGACCTATGTTTATGGTAGCGGACCAGCTACTGAAGTGCCCGTCCCTGTTGGGACTTTTGTTGCCCCCCCTGTTTGTCCCACATGAGAAATCATGAACATGGCTGAGAACTAGCAAGCCACCCAAAAACTTTTGGGCTTGTAAATAGTGCCCTTACTGTCCTTCCCGCAACTGCCGGTCTCCAGAGAGGCTGGTTGGAGGGAGGACCTGCAGCAGAGCAGGCTGGGGTCCGGTCACCACAGGAACCGGTGACCATCCTCCGGGTCAGGGGTCCCCTGGACGTGTGGCCTCTGAGTGACTGCCGGGTGCAAAGCACCGTACCCGTTCCCGCTTGGGTTGCCTGGCCAAGTTCCTGATCCGGACTGGGAAAAAGGGGTGCTTCCCACTTCTTAGGGGCAGCATCAAGGCTAGGTTGCTTGGGTGGGGATGCGGAAGGACATGGTCCCGTTGTTATTAAAAATGTTTGTAACGTTAAAGTGATGTGGCTCCCGTAAGGGAAGAAAAAGAAATCTTGCTTGACTATGTAAATATGTTATTATAAATGTTTGTGTGTTTCTTACCTTTTTGCAGTTTACAACAAAATAAACCGGTGATGGACGGGCAGCCCGCAGACGGTCTGCATTAAACCAAGGGGGAATGTGACGCCCTGGATTATCCAGGTCATCCCAGGTAGACACAACAACACTACACCACCCCCTTCCCAGTTAGGTAACAGCAGTCAACCTAAAAGCCTTGTCACCACCCTCCAGGTTTGATGTCCACACCAGGGGGGGGTGGAGCCAGGCAGTTGGCTCCACCCACCGAGGAGTTCACAGGCCTGGAGGCGGGAACCGAGGAGTCAAGTTCAAAGTAGTTGAGAGAGTGGGTTTGACCGTGAAGGAAGAAGGTTGTGTCCAGAAGCAGACTTGTGCTCAGGCCTGCCAAAGACTACTCCAGTGGCTGGGTTGGAGCCCAGTCACTATTGGCAAGGAGGCAGACGGTAGTGGCCGCCTGCAGGAGACCGGGAATATGACCGGTGGAACCGTAAGGGACCGGGACAGGGTAGTGGCCCGCCGGAACCGAACCAGGGAGCCAACTGGATACCGCAACACCAGGCAGGGTACTCAGACCCCGAACTAGGCTAGAAGCCACCGCCATAGTCAAATTAACTGATTGCGGTCTGGACCTCAGGGGTTCATTCCCACCTAAGTCCCGATTGAAAGCAACAGCCCAACCATTCCGGATAAGTGTCACCGCCAAGGGCCAGAGATCCAAAGGGCCAGCGTCTGCGGGCAAACGGGCTCCTATGACCGATACACCCCGGGGAGCGGACTACCGGTGCTTAGGCACGGGAGTCAAGATTCACATACAAAGGTGCAGGAGAAAGGCGGACATTACCAACCTAACCTGGGAGAAGCTGCAGCCGGCTGCGGGCCCCGTTCATCACTCCGTTTGGTTTACCAGTGACTCCAGTGTCTTGTGTCAGAGTGAGTACACCAGTGCCATCGGGCACCGCGCCGCGCTGCACCGCAACCTTACACCCTGCACTTGGGCCTCGGCCCACCAGACCCCGGGACCAAAATCCCCTACTCACGGAGGGGTCAACACCTAGCTGCGCTACTACACCACTCCCGGGGGCCCCTACACCTTCACCGCAGCGGTGGTGTCTACAATCACCACAACCCGTGGGTGGCATCACGAACTATCACCTCAAATCCAAACACCCCACATCCCCGCGTGTAGCGCCAACTCCCTTGCAGAGCGACGTGACCCCCGGGTCCGTGAGAGGCTCGAGCCACCACCCGCAGTACGAGCACGGATCCAAGCAGCTCGGCGGTCGCAGCCGAGCCCGTTGGGCGGTACAGAAGCGGAGAGATGTCTGCCCCTGAACCTGCTGCTGCGGCCTGCTCCGACCACTGCAGCGGCGGCGCCAGTGAGTGAAGAAGCAGATGAGGAGGCTGGAGCCCCCGCTCCGGCCGCAGGAGTGGAGAAGGCGGGGTGGGACTGGTTGCCGCCGGGGACCGCTGCCTGGTTAGAACAAAAGTTGGCGCAGTTCTGTGTCCAGGTACGGGTCGAGTCGATGCAGCAGGCCTTGGGCTGGAAGAAGGAGATGCAGAAAATGGTGGCCGTGGTGTGGGCACATGAAAGACCCGCCTCATGGAAAGCACCCCGGCAGGATAAAGCCACGCAGACCCTTCCATTCCCGCCAACCCGTCTGGAGACAGGACCCACTCACGAAGAGACCGGAGAACCCCGGATGGCCCGGCTCCTCGAAGAAACAGTGTCGCCTGCAGAACCATCCTAATCACCCTTGGAAGTCCAGAGCCCCGGGATGTATAGCACTTGGTTTGGAAAGCCCGTCTCCCAACAGCTGAGGGAGCAGCGCGGCCCCGTACCATAGGCAGCAGAATCCGTAAGTCAACCCTGAAAAGTTACCAGTTTTAAGGTTCAAAGTTACAAGTTTGCTGTTTAAAGGACTGTCACCCCTGTTGAACGTCCTCATGTTCCCTGGAGGAGGCCATCTGCACAGCAGGTGGGGTGTGGCAGGGAAGTTAAAGAGGGGTTAACAATTTGCTGCACAACATCTCCCCCGGGTGCCCCATAACTGCAGCGGTGGTATCACAACTCACCACGCACTGTGGGTGGCGTCAAGAACTTACTACGACCTAGCCCGTACATTTATGTCCCCCCCTTTTATTCGGCGTGTCCGTGAGACCCCTGGGTCCGGAGACCCTCGAGCTACCACCCCTGAAGGTCCGGACTCAAGCAGCGCCGGCTGCTGGCACAGGGGCGGCACACACTTATATACAGTCATGGCCAAAAGTTTTGAGAATGACACCAAAATTATATTTTCACATGATCTGTTGCCCTCTGGTTTTTAATTGTGTTTGTCTGATGTTTACATCACATACAGAAATATAATTGCAATCATATTATGAGTACCAAAAGGTTATCTTGACAGTTAGAATGAGTTAATGCAGAGACCTCTGCAATTCTCCCTGGCATGCTCTCAATCAACTTCTGGACCAAATCCTGACTGATAGCTGTCCATTCTTGCATAAGCAATGCTTGCATTTTGCCAGAATTTGTTGGTTTTTGTTTGTCCACCCGTCTCTTGATGATTGCCCACAAGTTCTCAATGGGATTAAGATCTGGGGAGTTTCCAGGCCATGGACCCAAAATCTCTATGTTTTGTTCCATGAGCCATTTAGTGATCACCTTTGTTTTATGGCAAGGTGCTCCATCATGCTGGAAAAGGCATTGTTGGGCGCCAAACTGCTCTTGGACAGTTGGGAGAAGTTGCTCTTGGAGGACATTCTGGTACCATTCTTTATTCATGGCTGTGTTTTTAGGCAAGACTGTGAGTGAGCCGATTCCCTTGGCTGAGAAGCAACCCCACACATGAATCGTTTCAGGATGCTTAACAGTTGGCATGAGACAAGACTGGTGGTAGTGCTCACCTCTTCTTCTCCTAATAAGGTGTTTTCCAGATGTCCCAAACAATCGAAAAGGGGATTCATCCGAGAAAATGACTTTACCCCAGTCCTCAGCAGTCCACTCCCTGTACCTTTTGCAGAATATCAGTCGGTCCCTGATGTTTTTTCTGGAGAGAAGTGGCTTCTTTGCTGCCCTCCTTGAAACCAGGCCTTGCTCAAAGAGTCTCCGCCTCACAGTGCGTGCAGAAGCACTCACACCAGCCTGCTGCCATTGCTGAGCTAGCTCGGCACTGCTGGTAGTCCGATCCCGCAGCTGAAACAGTTTTAAGATACGGTCCTGGCGTTTGCTGGTCCTTCTTGGGCGCCCTGGAGCCTTTTTGGCAAAAATGGAAACTCTCTCCTTGAAGTTCTTGATGATGCGATAGATTGTTGACTGAGGTGCAATCTTTGTAGCTGCGATACTCTTCCCTGTTAGGCCATTTTTGTGCAGAGCAATGATGGCTGCACATGTTTCTTTAGAGATAACCATGTTTAACTGAAGAGAAACAATGATGCCAAGCACCAGCCTCCTTTTAAAGTGTCCAGTGGTGTCATTCTTACTTAATCATGGCTGATTGATCGCCAGCCCTGTCCTCATTAACACCCACACCTGTGTTAATGGAATAATCACTAAAACAATGTTAGCTGCTCCTTTTAAGGCAGGAATGCAATGATGTTGAAATGTGTTTTGGGGATTAAAGTTCATTTTCTTGGCCAATATTGACTTTGCAAGTAATTGCTGTTAAGCTGATCACTCTTTATGACATGCTGGAGTATATGCAAATTAGAAAAACTTAAGCAGTAGACTTTGTAAAAATTAATATTTGTAGCATTCTCAAAACTTTTGGCCATGACTGTAGTGGTGCGCAGCCCACCTACTCTAATAGTATGGGCGTCATCAATAGGCTGTAAGCCAGACACTGTGCACCTACATGTGTGAACGGCGCACTATACATGCCATTTGTGTGCAATTTTAATACTAAGCAAACACCCCCTCCATGGAGTGCCAGTGTGTGAGTGTTTGCTCCATCCGTGTTTTGCACTTCTTGCCTCTATCTTTATTAAAGGGTTTTGCTGCATCCTGTGAGTGCATTTGATTCTGTGGCCTGGGCGGGTAAACACCATTGCCCTTTGTGCTGTGAAAAACCAGGAAACCCCTTTAATTTATCAGTATATTTTTATCATTTGAGAGAAACCCAGAGAACAAGAAGACAACCCATACAAACAGGAAGCCATGTAGGCTCTAAGTAGATAATATTCTACTTATAGCATGACAGGTTTCCTTTAAGATGGGGTTGTCCATGTAGCGTGAAACCCCTTTAAGTGATTCTAATATGATATTATTCAGTATACTGTATACTGGTATTATTCACTCACTGTATGGTGTTATTAGTCATTGTATAGTGGCAATATTCAGTCAGTGTATGATGGGACTAGTCAGTCATTGTATGTGGTATTAGTCATTATAGGGTATTATTAGTCACTATACAGTAGTATTAATCAGTTCTTGGTGGAATTATTTACTCAGTTTATGTGAAACTAAGACTTCACTGTATTGAAATTTTCTTTAGAAGTGCAATTATACTGTGACGCCATGGCCTATCAGGTTGTCACAGGGTATTGTGCAATCTGCCCTTCTGTGCAATATCCACCTCCTCCTTGGTTATGGGTCCCCAACTAACAGTGTTGCCAACAGCAGTCAATCAAAGTCCTAGGAACACCCTGCACCACACCCACCAGACACACCAGTGGATGGCCTGAGTGGAATAGGGTCGCCCACTTGGGGGGTTGGTTAAGGGGAGGTCAGGAGTGTCAGGAGCAGTTCAGTTGAAGTTAGGGAGTTGAAGTAGGAGGTTGAAGTCAGGAGGTGAAGGAGAGAGGAGGTCAGGAGCCGGGCTCCTTGGAAGTAACTAGGTGACAGATGGTGGTCTGGACTTAGTAGGAGCTGGACCCCCGGTCGCAGGGGATCGTGGCAAGAGGCACAGAACTGTCGAGGAGGACGGCCGGCGGCCTTGCACCATCACCGGGCTGGGACCAGGGCATGACGGGGTACGTGGACCCTAGGTCAGGGAGTAGCTCCAGGCAACCTGACAATTGACCCAACGAGAACAGAGCCTTCAAGATCCATTCTCCACCTGCTCCAAAATCGGGGTACTAGCGCAACAAGGGGGATAGGACTTTCCACAAATACGGTTGAGAAAATCCCAAGCATGAACCCTGAGAGCAAGCTCCCACAGTTAGTCATACTGGGGAGCGGTACCCGGCTACTTCCACACTATCGGGACCAACAGAGAACTAACTTAGTGCCAGGAGGCAGGTCACGGATCACCAGGCAACACCATCGGGGACGGACCCGAACTAGCTCCCCTCAACGGCTGCGGTGTCCAGAATTTTGGTTTATCTGTCCATAAAGCTGTCGGTGTCAGCTTTATAGACTGAGTGAGTACGAAAGTGGCCCCTGCTCTCCCCATGGCACCCCCCAACGCCATCACCGAGTCCCGGGGCATTCCCCCCTACCCATGGAGGATCCTAACACCTGGCTGCCCCTTTCTATCGCCCCCGGGTACTCCCAACTGCAGCGGTGGTACTCCCAAATTACCACAAACCACGGGCGGCATCACGAACGTTAACACACCCCCTGAAAATAACTCCCTTTCATTTGAGGAGCCGCACGACCCCTGGGTCTGGAGACCCCTCTAGCCACCGCGGATCCGGATCCGAGCAGCCTGGCTGCTGATGCGGGGCGGCACAATACCAATACATTATATTATTTAGAGCATGATGTGTCGATCGGGAATGATCAGACACAAAGATCCGGCTCCCTGCTGTGACTGACAGGAGCCGAATCCCCAGTGAGAACCACTAAATTCTCTAAACGGCTTTCACTGGGCGTAACATATGGGTGTTTGGTGGATGAAACCCCGCCCTCTTTGCAAAGTAATTGGTCCGTTGTGAGTGAGCGGGGTTTAGCCATGGGTTAGCGGGGTTTCGGCGGTGTCAAAACAAAAATAAATATGTGTTTACCTGTGGTGAACACATATTTAATAGGGAGCCAGGAACGAGCCAAAAGAATCGGCTCTTTTTGGTGAGCGGAGTCATGGGAATCGGATCACCAAAAAGAGCCGGACTGCGATCACTACCACTTACACAGAACATCTAGCATGAGTCACCACATACAGGAAGCCAGACTGCAGGTCGGCACCATAGCAACGGGTAATTCCCCAGCACTGCTCAGTCATTCCAGAGGGTGGGGGCTGCTCTCAGTGAGTGAGTAGAAAGAGACAAATAGTTTCACTTTAGTAAGAGGACAGTGTGAGACAGCAAAGAGTGAACAGGTCTCCTGGGGGGAGCAGTACACCCAGCTCCCCTCAGGGGGACCACCCGGAATGCATGCCTAGGAGCTATCTCGGGGAAAGAGGAGAGAGTGCCAGAACATCATGGGACTTGTAGTACCACGGCTACTATAGAGAATGCTTCACAGAACTTCTATAGCTATGACCAGCCAGATTGGAAGAGGGCGAGAGACAGAGGCGACCGGTGGAGATGGTGAGACAGAGGAGAGCGTATAATCGGACTGACTTTATCAATGGACTGGACTCTTGATCTGTGGTCGCTGTGGAAAAACTGGACACTATGCTGGAGGGATTCGCATAGTGTACAGAACCAGGGGAGACCGGGACCGGTCCTCTGGTACCACCAGCAGTGGTTCTGATGGTAGCGTGAAAATAAATGTGTTGTAGATAGTTAAATAATGCTACAGTATAATGTGCAGAATGTTTTTTTGTTTTTTTTCCCTTGTGCCTAACAAGCTGGATATCTGGGCCACCGTGATTTGTGTGACCAGGACTGCCTTTGTAAATAATTAGCACCACTTTATGGCACCATGGACTCTAGTGATAAAAAGTTTGATCGATGACATTAATGTAGTACAGATATAGAGTTTTGATATGCTATTTTGCTCTGCCTTTAGTGTAAAGTATATAAGGATTTATAGAACTGATAGGAGTTATGATGTTTGCAACGTTCAAGTGATCCTACCTCCCATAAAGGGAAGAATGTTACCTGTTTATATGTCTAACAAAAAGATTGCGGTATACTCTGTGTTTTGTCTTGCAACCCCGGAATGCTGCAATTTGCTGTGGGGGAATGTGGCACCCCTGAGGCCCAGTCGCCACAGGGAATTGCATCTGGTTTAAGTTGTAATTCTCTCCCAGGTGAGAAGAGGTTAACCACTGGTTTCTGCCGCTTACACAGAACATCTAGCATGAGTCACCACATACAGAAAGCCAGACTGCAGGTGGGCACCATAGCAACAGGTAATTTCCTAGCGCTGCTGAGTCATTCCAGAGGGTGGGAGCTGCTATCAGAAACTGAGTAGAAAGAGACAAACAGTTTCAATTTAGTAAGAGAACAGTCTGAGACAGCGAAGAGAGAACAGGTCCCCTGGGGGGAGAGTCACACCCAGCATCCCCTCAGGGGAACCACCTGGAATGCATGCCTAGGAGCTATCTCGGGGAAGGAGAGAGTGCCAGAACATCATGGGAGTTGTAGTACCACAGCTACTATAGAGAGTGCTTCACAGAACTTCTATAGCTATGACCGGCCAGACTGGAAGAGGGAGAGAGACAGAGGCGACCGGTAGAGATGGTGAGACAGAGGAGACATGGCAGCTGGGGGGGAGCTTAACCCCTTCCACAGTGCCAGCGCAGTCAGGGTGCAGAACCCTCGGATGGGGAAACCTTCATGGACTCCAACAAATCTGCAGGGGTTGGGAATTTCATGTCCCATCGCCCACCACCCACTTTCCTGAGCACAGTGACATATAGGATCCGGGGTCAGGTTTACAGCTAGGCCCCACAGCGAGGACCCACGTCACCTGCATACGGGACGGGACGCTTAACACAGACAGCGGAGTCCCCAAGTTGCTTCAGGCCACGGGGAGCCATGAGTCAGCGCAAGGAGGAAGGTCTCACACATTTCCACAGACACCGGTGATTGCCCCCGATTCCTCCGATACCGGCTAGAGTCCATCCATAGTGGCGGAAAGCGGCACTTCCAGGGAGCTTTAAGAACTGTGAGTAAATGGAACTTTGAACCGCAGCCCCCTGTGTTGTCCTTATCATTGCCAGCGCTGCCGCCCCGCGCTTCTGCGCCATCCATCGTCCCCATTGTCTTCATTCTACCTGGGGCTCGCTCGAGCTGTGGTGAGCTAGACTATCTGTGCTGCGTTAACATCAGCCCCGGAATAGAGCAACATCTCACAGCGGCGGCTAATCCCTGACCGCACACCACGAGTGGCACTGCAAAGCATCCCCCATTTACATCCAACACCGCCCGTGGGAGATAAAAAGCTGCAGGAGGGGTCGGCGGCCGAGACCCCAGTCACCACTGCAACCGGTGACGCCTTCCAGGGACCCTTCACCCTCCTTCCATCCCCTTTACACCGGACACCCATTTGTCTGTCCTTTTACATGTAGCCGACAGGGCCACGGAGCCGGGTCAGGCCAGTCAAAGCAACCCCACAAAACCACTGGCTCGGTGACGAGTAACCCCTGAGGCCCTGTAGGGCACTACAATTCCCCCTGTGGGACTAGTTTACAGCATTAGTACCCTGCAGTTTCTACTTTGCGTTATTGGTCATTCCCTTAACATTGTGAAAATTTCAGTTCTATTCATCACAAAAGCTGTTCAATGACTGTTTCTTCATTTTATAGAAAGTAATAGCACATTCTGCATTGTACACAAAAGGTATTTTTCCATCACACCAAAAGCCATCTATGTGTGTGATATGTGTGATGAAGTAACTTGGAATAGGGGTGCCTACACTGGCCTTAGGGATAGGGGGCCCTAGCTGTCCCTGTTCCCAAAGATACGCCTAATGGTGACGATGTTTGGGCCGCCTTCCCAACCTTAGCTTCTGAATAGCCCTGATCTATATCCCCCTCCCCACCCTCGGGGAGGGCCGGGACAGGAATGGTTAATCTTACACAAATAGACAGACAGGGAAAAAACAAAACTCAAACTCACTGCACACACACAGAGGTAAAGACAATACATGCTCAGGAGGAAATAAAGTATCAGGGAGGAAATAAATGGACAACAAGAATGCTTTCACAACACATCAAATAACAGGAGATCACCGGAACTAGATCACCACAGCACAAGGACTGGTATAGCAAATGAAGCTATAATCGGCATGGAAGAATAGGCTCCACCATCGTAGGTGGCTGTGACAGATCTCCAGTAACTTATGACACCAGCAGCAATCCACAGGCAAGCAGAAATTAACTCCTGCTAGACTGATGTCTAATAAGCACACAACTGGTCAACACCCAGCTCTGACTGTGCAACTCAAAAGCACCAGGTGGCATGTCAAACTCTGCAGTGTGAACAGGGTCAAATGTTGCCATGACACTTGGTGAGTTTAAAACACCCTGTGACACTATGGCCTCATTCACATGTGCCACCCCCGTGGCCAGCAGCCGCCGCTGCCGCTCGGGTCCGGGCCTTCAGGAAATGGTGGCTCGAGGGTCCCCGGACCCGGGGGGAGGGTCCTGCGGACACTCCGAATGAAAAGGTGGGTGGGGGGGTTGGACGAATATGTACGGCTGGGCCGTATTAGAGTTTGTGACGCCACCCACGGTGTGTGGTGAGGTTGGACACCACCGCTGCTGTGACTGGGCACCCGGGGAAGATGTTGTGCAGCCAGTTATTAACCCCTCTGTGGGCAGGGATGGTGGCCCCAGGACCTGGTGGGCATTGGCGGTGCAGGGAGATGGGCGACCGGAGGGTGCTGGTGTACTCACTATTGAAGGGAACACATGAGTCTCTGGTAAACCAAGGTGATGGTGGTCGGTGCCCGCAGCCGGCTGCGTTCTGGTCCCCCACCCAGCTGGTGGTCTCTGTCTTTCTCCAGCACCTTTCTGAACGTTGGACTACCTGAGCCTGACACTTCAGGAGTCCGCTCCCGGCTTGGGACGGCCTAGGGAGCCCTTGCCCGCAGATGCTGGCCCATGGGATCTCTGAGCCGTGGCGGTGGCCTTTTATCCCTTCTTGGTGGGCTGTTGTCTTCTTTCGGGACTTTGGGGATGGACAGGACCTAGAGTCCTGGCCTCAATCAGTTAATTAACTAGTCCCCAGTAGTTTCTGGACCTAGCTTCAGGGTCTGAGTACCCCCCTTTGTGCTCCGGTTTCCGGGTCGGTTCCCCGGGTCGGTACCGGCGGGCTACAACCCTGTCCCGGTCCGCCTCGGTTCCACCGCGCCGTCTTCCCGGCTCCTGCAGACGAGACCACCGTCTGCCTCTCAGTCAAAGGTAACAGGGCTCCAACCCTGGCACTTGTCAGTTTGCCTCAGGCCCTGTCACAGGCCTGGCCTCCACTCTCCTTGTCCTCTACAACTTAACTGACTACTTTTCCCGCCACAGGCTATCAGAACTCCTTGGTGGGCGTCTTCCAACCGCCTGGTTCTGCCCCCTGGTGTGTCCATCAGCCCTGAGGGAGGTAACTGAGGTGTAAGTGGTTGGCTGTGTGTTACCTGTAGGGAAAGGTGTAATGCGGGGCCTTATCTGTGACTACCTGGCCCGGCCAGGGCGTCACACACACGTTCGTTTGTATGTAAAAAAAAAGATACTGGTGTCATCACTGTTTTGGATCTGAGTGTCAACAGTTGACGATCTGTGTGTCCATTTTTACCATACGTGTGTCAGTGTTTTTCAGAAGTGGATAAAAAAAATAAATGACAAAGATTCTCCTACTCTTTGCAGTGTTAAATATGGACATCACACAGATGTCATCCATGTGCTTGCTGTACATGTTTTTCCCAGACCCCTAGACCTGTATTGGGCTTTTTGTTCATGATAACAGAAAAATAACGGATATGTCTGTGAGTTTTCAGGAACATATGGTTCATGAAAAAATAGGGACATGTGAATAGCACTATACAGGGGCATCTCAATAAATTAGAATATTATCAAAAAGTTAATTTATTTCAGTTATTCAATACAAAAAGGGAAACGCATATATTATATAGTCATTACACACAGAGGGATCTATTTAGTGTTTATTTCTGTTAATGTTGATGATTATGGCTTACTGACAATAAAAACCCAGAAGTCATTATCTCAGAAAATTAGAATAATTACCACAAAACACCTGTAACGGGTTTCTAAGCGTTTAAAATGGTCCCTTAGTCTGGTTCAGTAGGCTACACAATCATAGAGAAGACTGCTGACTTAACAGATGTCCAGAAGGCAGTTATTGACACTCCACACGGAGGGTAAGCCACAAAACGTTATTGCTAAAGAAGCTGGCTGTTCACAGAGTGCTGTATCCAAGCATATTAATGTGAAGCTGAGTGGAAGGAAAAAGTGTGGTAGAAAAAAGGGCACAAGCAACTGGGATAACCGCAGCCTTGATAGGATTGTTAAGAAAAGGCCATTCAAAGATTTGGGGGAGATTCACAAGGAGTGGACGCTGCTGGAGTCAGTGCTTCAAGAGGCACCACACACAGACGTATCCAGGACATGGGTTACAAGTGTCACATTCCTTGTGTCAAGCCACTCATGACCAATAGACAATGCCAGAAGTGTCTTACCTGGGCCAAGGAGAAAAAGAACTGGACTGTTGCTCAGTGGTCCAAGGTGTTGTTTTCAGATGAAAGTAAATTTTGCTTTACATTTGGAAATCGCGGTCCCAGAGTCTGGAGGAAGAGTGGAGAGCCCACAATCCAAGCTGCTTGAGGTCTAGTGTGAAGTCTCCACAATCAGTGATGGTTTGGGGAGCCATGTCATCTGCTGGTGTAGGTCCACTGTGTTTTATCAAGACCAAAGTCAGAGCAGCTGTCTACCAGGAGATTTTACAGCACTTCATGCTTCCCTCTGGTGATAAGCTTTTTGGAGATGGAATTTTCATTTTTCAGCAGGACTTGGCACCTGTCCACACTGCCAAAAGTACCAATACCTGGTGTAATAACCACAGTATCACTGTGCTTGATTGGCTAGCAAACTCACCTGACCTAAACCCCATAGAGAATCTATGAGAGACACAAGACCCAACAATGCAGACGAGCTGAAGGCTGCTATCAAAGCAACCTGGGCTTCCATAACACCTCAGCAGTGCCACAGTCTGATCACCTCCATGCCACGCTGCATTGATGCAGTAATTCATGCAAAAGGCACCCCAACCAAGTATTGAGGCATTTACTGCACAGACTTTTCAGTAGGCGTCAACATTTCTGAGTGTAAAATCATTTTTTCAGTCAGTCTTATGTAATATTCTAATTTTCTGAGATAATGACTTTTGGGTTTTCATTGGTTGTAAGCCATAATCATCAACATTAACAGAAATACACACCTGAAATAGATCTCTCTGTGTGTAATGACTCTATATAATATATAGGAATAGATCCCTCTGTGTGTAATGAATCTATATAATATATAGGAATAGATCCCTCTGTGTGTAATGACTAAATAATATATAGGAATAGATACCTCTGTGTGTAATGACTCTATATAATATATAGAAATAGATCCCTCTGTGTGTAATGAATCTATTTAATATATAGGAATAGATCCCTCTGTGTGTAATGACTCTATATAATATATAGGAATAGACCCCTCTGTGTGTAATGAATCTATATAATATATGCGTTTCACTTTTTGTATTGAATTAATGAAATAAATTAACTTTTTGATGATATTCTAATTTATTGAGATGCACTTGTACATCCAAAATAAACTCCATACAACACCTCTCTGCCTACAAAACATCCCCCGGACCTTAGGCTGTGTTCACACACTGCGTTTTTTACCTGCGTTTTTGGTCCGTTTTTGGTCCGTTTTTGCTGCAGAAATTTCTTGAGAAATTCTTGTAACCTTTCTGCAGACATTCCCCAGCAAAACCTATGGCAAAAAAAATTAGCTGTGCACACACTGCGTTTTTTTCTTAAGAAAATTCTTTCAGTAGATTTTCTTAAGAAAAAGAATGAGCATGTCACTTCTTTTCTGCAGCTAACTGCGTTTTTTGCCATAGATAATTTGCAGTGGGTGAGCAGACCCCCTGCAAAAGGGAACATAGTTAACCCGGAAATGTTATTAATAAAAATGTTTTAATTGTATGTGCATGTGTATTGTGTTAGGGTACCCCTAGTGGCCGGGTGGGACGGCTGTCACCACAGTGGGGAGGAGGAGCCGGCAGAGACAAGGGGAGGAGAGAGCAAGGGTGTGAGGAAAAGATTAGATCAAGGGAGCAGTCGTCTCGGGGACAGGAGCGGAGCAGCAGAGCCGGGGCAGAGTGTGGGAGCTGGAAATCAGGGAAGCCGGTGAGAAAAGGAGCGGGCGGAACCTCATAGTGTGAAGCAGTCCGGTGTGGGTCCGGGCTGTGGGTAGCCAGAAGTGGGAGCCGGGCGAAGTGGAGTAGTCAGGCACATCCCCACTGGAGGGGACGCAAGGACAGGCTTCCCCCAGCTAAGAAAGCGTATCATCACCTTTATTGCTTTGTTTGGGACTTTGTGAAGAATAAAAGAATGTTTGTTCATTGCATTGAACCCTGCCTGAAGAGTGTTTGTGCGCCGGATAACATCTGCACCACCACCACACTCTGCCCCACCAAGTCATCTCCTGTCCCCATAGTGACGGTGGAACCAGGGGTAAGCCTGATAGCAAGGGCCACGACTACCAGGCCGGAGGCACCCCTGGCACCCCGTTACATGTGGCGTAGTCGGCAGGATCCGAGTCCCCTGCCGGGGACCCAGGAGGCTGGAGATCGGGTCGTGCCTGAAGCACAGGATCCGGACCGTGATACAGGATTTCCAGTCCCGTGGTGGGAAGAGAACCTAGTACCCGTAGCGTTGGACCGGGTACAAGATGGCGGCAAGGAGGCCGTTATCTGTGAGGAAGAAAAGGCGCGGAAAATTGGCGCCGAAAGAAGAGCCTGGGGCTGGCCGGTGCCGAAGAGAAAGCATGGAGTACTCCGCCCAAAGAGGGGAGGCGCCAGCTCCAGGGCATGGAAGAAGAAGAAAAAGAAGTACCTCAGCGGAGGAGTCAAGATGATGCGTGGGGCTGGGGGTGGAGTCTGTTTAAGAGCGGGAAACGAGGACCCGCCTCCACTCTACCCAGTCTCAGCATTGACACCGCCGCCGTTACCAGCAAGATTGTCAGGGGCAGCGACGCCTTCACCACCGAGAGGAGCTGCACCCCGTTACATATTGGCACAATAACGCAGGGAGCAACCAGCGGTAAAAACGCACCAAAAACGGACCTAAAACGCACCAAAAACGCACCGAAAACGCGGCAAAAACGCAGGTGCGTTTTTGGTGCGTTTTTTAACACAGGTGCACTCTTAAGAAATTTCTTAAGAAATTTCTTAATAAAAATCATTTTTCTAGTGTGAACATAGCCTTAAGCACAGTTAGTCTGGTTTTATCACAATATTTCATGAATTAGATCTATTAATACTGAATATACCACAACGGGGGCGCACCTTGCCATTTTATTTTGGGCAGCAGTGGGTCTGGAAGATTGTGACAAGTGATGCGTGCAGTGTAATGTATCAGGCTGCTTAGGTGAGCAAATAAAAGCAATACAAGCAAATTAATTCTTACATGGCTCGCATAGCTTTTATTACCACACTAAGTCACTATGTAATAAGGGCATGCTTACTTCATGATTTGGCATGTCACTGCCGAGACCATTATTATAACCCTTACCAATCATGGGTCTCCTGCTGCAGTTGGCCTAATAACATATAAAATACATGAATTCCTGTTGGATGGGGTCAGCCACAGCTTTATTTTAAAACTAGCTGTAGTACCTGGCATTGCTCAGAATACTAACTAATAGGGATGATCGGATACCTCAAATATTCGGCTTTGCGAATATCCGACGAATAGGTCGCCGCTATGTGAATATTCGATGCGCAATGTAAGCCTATGGGAAGCCTGAATAGTTCCAGACTGCTGAGACCCACCACCAGAACCAACCCCCCCAAATATCCAACCAATCAATACTGTTGTCAAGACGAGGCGTAATGCCAGGCCGGACTCCCGGCGCAATCAGCCTTCGCTTGACCTCCACAATTCCAAAACTGACCGCTGTGACTTAAATAGTGTAACATACAATCATGGGGGAGGGAGGCTGGGACAGCAGCTTCCAGGTCTCACGGATGAGGAGAGACCGAACCAGGAAATAAGGGGGATTTTATATGGGAAACCAGGAGGAGGGGAAAAACACGGGATTGGACACAAACAAGGGGCGGACGATTCGGGCATGGGGAAGGAGGAATTAACCCCTTCAGACCGGGCTCAGCAGTCAGGGTGCATCCAGCTCGATCCCACTGATATGCCCCACAGACTGCTGAGACCCACCACCAGAACCAACCCCCCCATGCCCGAACAAAACACACATTTGTAATAAAACAAGTAAACTTTATTGGAGAGATAATCAAGTGCAAACATATATAAAACTCTCATCTTTTGCTGGGTTGGGGTCGGTCACAGCTTTAACATTAATTTGTGCAAATATCCAACCAATCAATACTGTTGTCAAGACGAGGCGTAATGCCAGGCCGGTCACCCGCCGCAATCAGCCTTCGCTTGACCTCCACAATTCCAAAACTGACCGCCACGGAGGAGCAAAGTCCCTAGACAGCGCTCCGACCCCCACCCATTAAAAGGAGTGCCTGTTCAATGCCATCTTGGAGGCCAGATAAGAAAATATCGAGGCCAATGTCCGACAGATGGACGCCATCCGGCAACATAAGGCTGGAGTTGTCCCCCTCCAGCTGCCTGTGTCTGACGACTACGCCACCCTTAAAGCAAACGAAACGGGACATTCTCACGTTCAAAGTACGGCTTGACCGCTCAACCGCTGCCGCGTCCCGAGCCCCCTGCCATGCAACGCGGGGGATTATTTCCGACCAAATAAGGACCAGTTCGGGAAAGAAACCGTGAAATTTATCCACGTCGGACCTCATAGTGGTCAGAAGCTCCACAAGACGGTAGGAACAGAGATCATTGCCCCCAGCATGTACGAGTAGAATCACCGGAGACGCGGCAACTTGAGCGATACCAACCACCTCCGGGAGGACCTGCGGCCACATCAGGCCTCTGATGCCTCTCCAATGCACCTCGAGGCCGTGAAAACCAAGATGCCTTCCACCCGGACGATACGCCGCTCTCTGGCCGGCCCAAAAAATGTAAGAGTGGCCCAACAGCCACACCGCCGGCCTAGCACCGCCTATGGAGAGAAACAGAATTAGCAAAGCAATAAATCAGGTCTAACGTAACGCGCAAAGCAAGAAGAACGCCATCTCCCAATGCGCTGAATCTCCGAGTTGGACAAACCAGCCCTCGCAGCCTCGGTAGCAGCACCTATCCTAAAGGAGTGTGTCCCAAATTCGGTAGGGGTTAAACCAAACGATCGAAGGCATTTACGAAAGAGGGATACAAACTGAAACTTCGTGAGTGGTGAACCATCCTCGTGGGATAAGAAGGACACGCCAGTGCGGCGCACCGCTAAGTAGTCATTAACCAAAACAATGGGGCAAACAGGGCCAGGAATAGAGAATAAGGGGATCCAAGAGCCCCTGCCGGACGGATCCATTTTGGACTTCCGGATGCGAATGCGCAAACCCCCGTTGCAAACTGTAACATCATCGTGACGGAGGCCGCCGGGGCAATGCTTTGACAAGGACAGGAGCTCCCCAATTCGCAAAGCGCCAAAAAAGGCCAATCCAAAGGAAGCCACAAAAAGAGCGGATTCAAAAGGGGATGAACAAAAATTACGGACGGCCCCAATAAGGCGAGACAACAGTGCAAAGGAAATAGGCCGTCTATGCTCCCGGCGGGGGGTCAACCGACACCAACCACGAACGGCCCGACTGATGATAAAAAATTTTGTAACGTCAGACCAGCCGCGAAGCTTGAAATGGAAGGCAATGCCAGCTAAGCGACTTCGGGCCACAGACCCGGAAAAACCCAAATCACGCAAATGGATCAAATAACGAACTGTAACTGCCAAACGGGCAGATTCTGAAGTGTCAATCGGGGATTGCCCGACAAAATTCAGCCATTCCGACCACGCCTTACCATAAGCTTGCCACGTCGCAGGAGCCACGGAAGCTCTCACCAATGGGATCAGTTGCTGAGAAGGAGGTTCCACATACTGGCAGGGCACGGTAAGCCGTCCAGCTGAGCGCGAGGGTAAAGCTCTCGGAATCTCTGAAAATCAAAACGAGAAAGGGCATCAGCAGTGGAATTACGAAAACCAGGGACATGGCGAGCGCGAAACCAGATGTTAAGTTCCAAACATCTGAGAACCAAGGACCTGAGTAACTTAATCACTGGAGGGGATGAAGAAGACAAATGATTAATCGCATGAACTACACTCATATTGTCCATCCAAAACAAAATGCGCTTATTCTGCAGAACAGGTCCCCAAATAGCGACAGCCGCCACTATGGGAAAAAGCTCAAGCAAGGTTAAGTTGGAAACCCAGCCTAAAGCATGCCATGAATCTGGCCAACGTTCCACGCACCACTGGTCATCAAAAATTACTCCAAAACCAATTGACCCAGAGGCATCCGAAAAAAGGGATAGCTCCTCATTAGTTATGTCATCCTCCTGGAAGCATGTATGACCGTTGTACTGAGAAATAAACTCAGTCCAGACAATCAAATCAGCGCGCAGCGGCGCCGAGATCCGAATCCGGTGGTGGGGGAGCCTGACACCCCTGGTGGAGAGGGCCAGGCGACGAGAAAAAATACGTCCCATAGGCATGACACGGCAAGCAAAAACCAAAAGGCCCAGTAAAGATTGCATTTGGCGTAAAGTGACACTACGAACTGAACAAAAACCCCTGAGCAATGCGAGCAATGCCGAAACTTTGTCAGATGGGAGACGAAAAATCATGGCTTCAGAATCAATTTCAATCCCCAAGAAGGATAACGTTGAAACCGGACCAACCGTTTTTTCCTGTGACAAGGGGACGCCAAATATGGCCATGAGCCGACAGAAGTTATCCAACAAAAATTGACAGTGTGAGGAATCACTTGGTCCTACAAACAGAAAATCATCCAAGTAATGAGTGATGGAATGGGAGCCAGACTCCCATCTCACCACCCACTCCAAAAATGAACTGAACAGTTCAAAATAATAGCAGGAAATCGAACAGCCCATGGGCAGGCACGTGTCGTAATAATAAGAGCCATCGACAAACCATCCGAGTAAATGGTGACAGTCGGGGTTAACAGGAAGAAGGCGAAAGGCCGACTCAATGTCAGATTTTGCCATCAACGCGCCCCTTCCGGCCCGCCGAACAAGCACAACCGCTCTATCAAAAGACACGTAAGACACAGAGGCATCCGCCTCCGATATGCCATTATTTACAGATGATCCTTTGGGGTAGGACAAATGCTGAATCAGGCGGAATTTGCCCGGTTCCTTTTTGGGGACAACACCCAAAGGAGAGACCCTCAAATTGAAAAAGGGGGGTGAAGAAAATGGGCCTCGGATCCTGCCTTCTGCCAATTCGCTTTCTAACTTCTGTAGTAACACATGGTGAAATTCATGCGCCGATTTTAGGTTTCGTGCAAACGAGGGGTCCCTACAAAAATTAAAAGGGATGAAAAAACCAAAGGTAAAACCAAAGCGTAGCTGAGCCGCCGCCTCCTTATTGGGGTACTGGTCGAGCCACGGCCCCATCGCGTGGACGCTCACTGGCGTCCTTATCCGACGTGCTGGACGTTTTTGTAGGCAATTTTGAGGATGGACGGGTACACTTGGCTGCTGCATGGGCACCGCCACAGGCAGAGCACTCATGCTTGAATTTACAGAGGCCAAAGAAACGACAGTGGCCTTCGTTGAATGACCAGCACGTGCCGGGTCTACGAACGGCCACTGAGCCGGAGCCGGCGGTGGTGCTAGGGGCCGCTGAATGAATGAAAGGGCTGATAAGCCTTCTGTGCCAACATTAGCCGCAACCATGTGTCCGTGGCTTTGACTCCCCAACCTAACTGGGGTTGGAGGGCTAAACGACGACGAAAATCTTCGTCGTAACGCCACCAGGCAGATCCCCCGTGCGACTTATAGGAATTGTATATGGTGTCGAGATAAATGAACATCTCGGAACAACGCTCGGGGTGCTTCTGTCCCATGACACATCCCATAACACAAAAAGCTTGCAGCCAGTTGTTAATGGACCTGGCTACTTTGGGCCTCCTTTCAAAAGGACGATCCGCCGATCGCCGCCCTTTATCAACTGTATGTTGATCAGTGGAAACCAAAGACCATATATCGATATAGTCATTGGCCCATATTTTTTGGACAGTCTCCTCGTTCAAGTGGGATCCCAAAGGGGTAACGCCACAAAAGAAAGCATCTCTGTGGATATCCGCTCGAGGGGGGGGAGGATCAGGATGTTTGGAAATTTGGGGGTTAAATGAAGGGTTAACTAATATTTTCCCCCCCGCAGCAGGCTGTAAATTCGCTAAGAGTGTTTTAAGGGCTGCTGCCATACCCGCACCATCCCCCCATGCCCCAGAGTATTGGTACTCACCAGCCTCTGGAATAGGGGCGACATAAGGCTCCAGTGGTGGATCAACGAATTCCACGGGCTGCGAACGCGCTGTGGGAGGAACCGACTCCCTCTGCGGATGATGATGACGTCGACGATGATGTCCATGGGGCTCGACGGATGCGTCCGAAGAAGTTGTTGAGGCGGAAGGAGAGCGCCACCTCGATGAGCGAGAGCGGCGGCTCCTCCGAGAGGATCTTGAACGGCGGGAATGGCTATGTCGCCCATGCGACCTAGAAGGGCGCTCGGATCGATCAGGGGTGTGAGATGACGCAGATGAATGTGTTGCAGAGCGGTGACGGCGGCCGCGGCGGCCACGACCGCGGGCGAGAGCTTCAGCATTCATCTGGTCTGGGGCAACCACGGGGGCTTGTGAAATGTGAACTAGTGGGCACAGGTCAGATGGGGGATGGGCAGACGCAGCTGGCTGCACACCCGCAGATCCCTGCATAATGGGTGGCAAGACCAGCATCTGGGGGTTAATGTGTGCTGGAGGGCTTATTACTGCCCCAGCACATAAAGCAGGTTGGGCATGAATGTTTAGGGCTGTTTGGGATACTTGTGCAGGCTGGGTGGGAGGGAGGGGGGGCGGTGGGAGCACGGCGTCTGCAGCCTCCTCTATAGATGAGGAGCTGCAGCTATGATGTCCTCCCATGATTGGTGGTGAGCGGTATAGTGGTGGTTCAGGGGGGCAGAGGTTCAGTGCTGCTGCCGACCGCGGGTCCGCGTTACCGGTGGGACAGAGACGGCGTGCGGCAGCCGCGGTCGGAAGCTGAGGGGGAGTGGGCGGAGCTTGTCGCGAGGCGCGCGCGCGAGTGCGCATGCCCCGTGACGTCAGCAGTGATGGACTCAGGCGCTCCGGCGGGCGTGTACGCCGAGCGGATCGCCTGCCGCCGGAGATAACCGCCCGAGCCTCAGGAGGGAGAGGACGCATCTCAGCAAGGAGGGAGGTAAGCCATGCGTCCCCTTCCCTCCCGATCCTGTCCCTAATCGCTGCAGCGAGCGCGTCGGCCATCTCTCACCAGAGGCTGCTGTGTCCGGGGTACCAGCAGCACAGCAGCTTCCAGGTCTCACGGATGAGGAGAGACCGAACCAGGAAATAAGGGGGATTTTATATGGGAAACCAGGAGGAGGGGAAAAACACGGGATTGGACACAAACAAGGGGCGGACGATTCGGGCATGGGGAAGGAGGAATTAACCCCTTCAGACCGGGCTCAGCAGTCAGGGTGCATCCAGCTCGATCCCACTGATATGCCCCACAAATAGTTGTTATTCAGGTTTCCCATAGACTTACACTGCGCATCGAATATTCGTGAATAGTCGAATAGCGGCGACCTATTCGGCAAATATTCGCTAAGCCGAATATTTGAGGTATTCGATCGTCCCTACTAACTAAGTCTCTCTATGCCACTCTCCCACTTATCCTCTTTCTCTCTCTTTTCCTCTCTCCCATTCTACCACTTTCTCAGTCTCCCACTCCCCTCTCACCACTGAAATCATATTAACTGACACATAAGCTCTTATACTAAGAATCTCCTTCATTACCTATGGCAACCAATCAGTGCTCCTATTAATGACCTGTAGCAAAAAGAAGCAGAGCTGTGATTGGTTGCTAAAGGCCACCCAATAAATATCCAGGCTAACTGTCAAAAGAGCCAATATATTACCTCACACATCCAAACAGTATGTACCGTAATCGGTTTTTTTTTTATCTTTCTGTGTGTGTGTCTCTGTGTGTGTTTTGGTGTGTGTCTTTCAGTGTGTGTGTGTGTGTGTCTTTTTGTGTGTGTCTCTTTCTGTGTATATGTTTCTTTCTGTGTGTATGTGTCTCTGTATCTTTCTGTGTTTGTGTCTTTTGGGGTGTGTATTTTTGTGTATCTCTTTCTCTGTGGGTGTCTTTCTGTATGTGTGTGTCTTTCTGTGTGTCTCTTTCTGTGTGTGTGGGTCTCTCTGTGTGTCTCTTTCTCTGTCCATAATAAGAGTCTGTAATAACAGATCTGTTCCCAGCTCCATTGACTTTAATTTAAGCAGGTTTTTTGGCAAATAACTAAAACGTGGGGTTACAGTTTCCCCTCAAAACATAGTTTATGACATTCCTTGAGTCAAATGAGGTGTGTGTGCAAATTTTGTGCTTGTAAATGTGACGGTGCAAATTCTTTTAGCGAACATACACACAAACACACACACACACACATACACACTAAGCTTTATATATTATATTCAATCATTAAACTTTTTAAATATGTCATAAATTATCACTCTAGGCAAAGCAATATACCAATTACTGGTCTCCCAGTGAGCAAGGCTGCCTTCAACTACATCACTTCAACTCCAGAGTAACCATCAACTGCCAAGGAAGAGTGCATGTAACGCTAAACAGACCTCCGACCACCTCCACACAAAAACACCATCTCTAGTCCATCCTCCAAGCCTCAGAGAAAATGAATAGGCCAAAGTTGCTTTAATGACTCCATTTTGCCTCTTGAGGTGCCAGTTACAGAAATCTTGCCCTCCAGAGGCAACAGAAATCTGAAAATTCAAAAAACAAATAATTAAGATGCTCTTGACCCATGATACCAGATGAGTTTCACAAACCTAAAAGCTTAAAGGGAACATGTCACCACTTTCTTGACCTATAAGCTACGGCCACCACCACCGGGCTCTTATATACAGCATTCTAACATGAGCCCAGGTCTGGGGTATAACATAAAAAAACACTTTATAATACTTACCTAACGGTCGCTGCGGTGGGCCTTATGGGCGTCTCTGTTGTCCGGTGCCGGCGCCGCCTCTTTCGGCCATCTTCGTCCTCTTTCTGCAGCCTGGGTGCATGACGCGGCTTCGTCATACACACTCGCCAGTGCTGCGCAGGCGCACTACAATACTTTGATCTGCCCTGCTCAGGGCAGATCAAAGTGCGCCTGCTCAGGACCTGAATGCCAGCAAGTGTGTATGATGTTGGACCCGTCATACACCGCGGCTAGAGAAGAAGGAGCACAAAGATGGACAAAAGAGGCAGCACCAGGCAATGGAGACGCCCATAAGGCCCACCACGCGGTCTGGGCTTTTATATACAACATGTTAGAATGCTGTATATAATTGCCCGGTGGTGGTGGCCGCAGCTTATAGGCCAAAAAAGTGATGACAGGTTCCCTTTAAGAATGCAGAAAACCACCTTAGTTACTTTAGTAAGACACTGTCTAACATCACTTGAGGACCTCGAAAAAAGGAACAGGGGTCATTAGAAAGCATAAGATAATGAAATTGCATCCGGTGTGGTGAAAAGCCATGTACAGTGGATATGAAAAGTCCACACAACCTCGTTAAAATGCCTGGTCAATGTCATGTTAAAAAAAAAATCATACCAAGAAGAATAATTTCAGAACTTTTTCCACCCTTATTGTCACCTATAATCTGTACAATTCAATTGAAAAATAAGATGAAATCTCTTCAGGTGGAAAAAGAAAAATAAAGAACAAAATAATGTTCTTGGATAAATATGCACACCCATAAACTAATACTTTATTGAAGAACCCTTTTAATTTATGACAGCACTCAGTTTTTTTGGATTGGAGTCTATCAGTAGGGCACCTCTAGAATTGGCAATCTTTACCGACTCTTCCTTGCAGTAGCTCCAAATGTGTCTGATTACAAGGACATCTGCCATGTACAGCGCCCTCTTCAGGTCACCAACAGATTTTCAATTGAATTCAGGTATGGGCTCTGGTTGGGCTTCACTGTGGGTATAGTGTTCTTTTGGTTATGTATAGTGTTGGATTTGCACCAAACATACCTTTTGGAATTGTGGTCAAAAAGTTCAATCTTGGTCTTATCAGACTAAACATGTGTTCCCACATGCTTTTAACTGATTTGTTGTAGGTGATGGAAAAATATAGCCGGGCTTGGAGGTTTCTCATCGTAAGAAAAGTTTTTATGGCGGACAGGAACCTACAAATGTAAAAACTGAGATACTTTGCACACAAAAATGGCCAGTTTTATGTGAGCCCAACAGCCAACAGCAAGGCGACCTCTTTTGTTTGGTCACACCTTCTAATTGAGCACTCCTGCTCCTCTGCCATAGGCAATTTTAACCCCTTCACGACTGGCTGATTTTGCGCTCTTCGTTTTTTTTTTCGCCTTTCTTCTTCCGAGCGATGTAACTTTTTTATTTTTTAGTCAATCGGGTCATTGGAGGGCTCATTTTTTGTGAGATGAGTTGTACTTTCAAATGAAACGATGAGTTTTGCCATATGATGAACTGGAAACCGGCAAAAAAAATTCCAAATGCGTAAAAATTGCAAAAAAAGTGTGATTGCATTAGTGTTTTTGAGATATTTTATTCACTGTGTTCACTATATGGGAAAACTGATGTGTGGGTGTGATGCCTGATGTCAGTGCGAGTTTGTAGATACCAAACATGAATAGGTTTACTTTTACCTATGGGGTTACAAAAAAATAAAAAAATGATCAGAAGTTTGTCCAAAAAAAGTGGCGTACATTCTGCTCCATTTTCCATGACCCGTAGCGGTCTCATTTTTTGGGATCTATTGCTCAGTGATGGCTTATGTTTTGTGTCTCAAGCTGACGTTTTTTACGGTACCATTTCTGTGCCTATGCTAAGTTTTGATCACCTGTTATTGCATTTTGCGCAATATATGCGGCGTCCAAACCCCTAATTTTGGCGTTTGGAATTTTTTTGCTGCTACGCCTTGTACCGATCAGATTAATTGATTTTATATTTTGATAGATCGGGCATTTCTGAAATCGGCAATACCAAATGTGTGTATATTTTTTTTATTTTTTAACCATTTAATTTTCAATGGGGCAAAAGGGGGTAATTTGAACTTTTGGGTTTTTTATATTTTTTATTTTTTTTTAAACCAAATTTTTATTTCTTTTCTTGTAATGGTAAAATAGGGTACAGAATGAAGAAAATAAGGGTCAACAAATCAAAATATCAAATAACATAGTCTCTACAATTTATCGATCAAATATTTGTCACGGTCATCAAATTTGCTCCTTGACCTTCTTCGTCAATGTATATTTCCATTATTTAGTCTCCGCTACCCCCCTTCAGCATTCCTTGATAACTTGTTACAAACATTACTTGTAAACACTATCCCTCCATTTCTCCCGCCCCTCTCCATGCGACACAACCCAGAATTTGGCCAACTATACTTTCAGCTTGCACAGGGACCCTGACAGGTCTTCCTTCATGGACCATTCCGTAGACACAAATGTGGCCATTATTTGTATTATTTTTTCTCTAGAACATATAACGCTTATGAACTTTCTCCATTTACTGAAAAGTTTTGCTGTCATCCTTTCTTTGCACCTCTCCACCATCACCTTCTCCAACATGAGCGTTTTTTTCAATTGATTAACAAGTTCTTCTTTTGTTGGTATTTCCTTCACCAGCCACTTCTGAAGAATAGCCCTTTTACTTATCATTGCTATATCATGGAAAAGATTCGGTAACTTGTCTCCCCCTTTCTCTCCCTCCTCCCGATGCTGATAGTGAAATAACCAGACCATTGGATCTAACTCTACATTTCTATTCCAGATTTTCCTCACTACCCCTTGGACTTGTTTCCAAAATCTTTCAATCCTTTCGCACTGCCATATCCCATGATATACATCTGTTTTTTACGTACCACAATTTGGACAACTCATCATCTTATCTGGATGTCTTGCATTCAGTATATTAAATCCATAGATAGCTCTATGTATGATCCTGAATTGGGTATCTCTTAAGTTCTCATTCACAATCTTCTTTCTCATCACCATCCAACCATTCAAAATCTTCTCCTCCACTTCTTGATCTCCCAACTGCTTTGCCCACCCTTCCAACATTCTTCCTGATATGTTAGGGACTAACACTTCTCTCATGGGTTTTTTATATTTTTAATTTTTCAAAACGTTTTTTTTTTAAATTTTACTAGTCCCCCTAGGCGCATATAAGAATCAGCAATCTGATCGCTCATTTATTTCTTCTGATCAGAGCAGCATCGCTCAGATAGGGAGAAATGATCATGACTTGTAACCTGCAGTACTCGTCTGCTGGTAAATAGATAGACCTAATGTATTGAAATACATTATATCAGCGATCAAAACAATAAAAAAGCTATGGATCTCAGAATACAGCAATGCAAAACCTATTTTTTTCCTATACAAATATTTTTATGTTGTAAAAGTGGCAAAACTTCAAAAAAACAGTATAAACGTGGTAGCGCTGTAATCGTTCTGACCCGAAGAATAAAGCTGTTGTATCACTTTTACGACACAGTGAACAGCATAAAAAGACCAATTCCTGAATTGCTGTTTCTTCTTGACTCTGCCTCACAAAAAGTGGAATAGAAAGCGATCAAAAAATATTATGTGGCCAAACATGGTACCAATAAAAACTCCAACTAATCCCGCAAAGAAACATTCCTCACATGACTCTGTCAGCAGAAAAATAAAAAAACTATAGCTTTCAAACTTTGGTGTTGCAAAAAAGGGTTTATTTTGTAAAAAAGTATTTTTGTCATGCTGTACTCTAAGATGTGTTATAGCAGTGCAGTGATGTGGGACAGAAAAGATTCCTGAAACTACCTGAGAAGGTAGTTAGCAGGTAAACCACTAGAGGGCGGTAGAGTAGAGAAAACGTATGAGCAGAGTATTCCCTAGCAGAGGTAATACTAGTCAAGCCCACCAGATGGCAGTAGAATAGTCAGAACGGCGGCTCACAACATGAGGTCTTGTAAATACACAGGGGCAAAGTCTAAACGTAGTCAGATGGAAGCAAACAGACAGTAGTCGGGAAATCAGAACTCAGAAGCAGGGAGGAATGGGAAGAGGACAGGAACGGAATCAAGGAAAACAGACGAGGAACGAACAGGGAGACAGCGGGAGAGACACTAACAGGACGGGAACAGAGGTAACAACAGGTCAGTTGAACATGGAGGTCAGGAGGGGGAAGGGCAGACAACAGGTTACTCCCAATCATAACACAGTAGAGCCAGAAATATCACTGCCGTAGTTCCAGAGAAGCAGTGCCCTAATATAGTGGCCTGACCTCCAGAACGAGGCAGGAAGAATTAACCCCTAACGAGTCCTTTATCAGAGATGTGAAACTAAAAAACGTCTCAGCTGCAGCTGAGCCAGGAGTAAATTATGACAATTTTAAATGTTTTAATAAACTATATAAATCTGGTATCACTGTAATAGTACTGACCTGAGGAATAAAGCCACCAAATCCCTTACACCGCATGGTGTATGGCATTAAAAAATAAATGAATAAAGCTAATTCTTCAACTGCTGTTCATTTGTTTATTCTGCCTCCCACAAGTTGCAGTACGGCGCAGCTCACATTTATCCAGTGCTCTACGTTGAGCACTTGTGGCGCCCCTGAGACTTCAGTTGCCACAGAGTATTGCACCCAAATTGGATGTAATGCTAAACCTGGTTCCTGAGGAGGTCAGTCCCGGTTTCACCACATCACACAATCAAATACACACCAGGTTGCCCTGTTCCCACTGGGGACTGGGCTAGAGTAGGGTAATAAAGGGGTTGCCGACAGAGTGGCATTTATAGGATGCCCTCAACACAGGCCCCAGTCCCTCTAGCCTAGGACCTGGGAGGGGGGAGGTGCAGCCAGTAGGGGGAGTCAGGAGCCAACACAACGGTTAGGCTCCAGCAGGAGAGCAGCGGAGCAGACGTGCCTCACAGGTGCTCCGGTGGGAAGGAGGAGAAAGTTCACACAGTTGCCGTGGGGAGAGTGAACCTGATCCCCTCGGAACCGACGCAACACAGGGCGGCAGAACCCTAGGGAAGTTCATACTTCACGTTGGTTTTCCAGAATCTGCCTGAACGGAGAAAGTTTCAAGCTTCCCTAACCACACAGCACCCGACTGCATAGTGCCATATAGGATCCGGGGCCTCGCATCAAGCCAGACCCCACATCGGAACCGTGGCAATTGCAGATAGGGACAAGAGTACATCTTGTGAAACCTAGGGTCCACTCGTAGCTTCAAGCCAGGGGATCCACAGACAGGCGTTACAAGGAGAAACCCACTGAACACCAAACCAGACTGATCTCTAAAGGGATTCGGGTTTGACAGAGCCCATCATAGCACGTGACCAGTATTACCTGGGTGAGCGGCACATCACAAAAGTGAGTAAACAATCTGGAACCGCAGCTATAGACTCTGTCTCTTCATTACCGGTACTGCCGCTCCGTGCCTCGGCGCCCGCTATTACTACTCCCATCATTACCCTCCCCGGGGCTCAATCTATCTGCCATAGCTGCTACCACCATCCGCCCCAGAGGACAGTGTCAGCAGCGGTGGCCCATTCCCTGGCCGCATACCACAGGTGGCGTCACAACAACCACCTCACAACTACTCCCATCATCTCTTCCCTGCCATCTTCTGTATAGCTCGGGGCCCGTTGCTGACACGAAAAATGTAGCGCCCCACGGGGCAGATGCGTTTAACCTACTCGTCGCCGGGCCATCAACTGCGGTGGTCATGGGCAGCCTAGCCCAGCTCCGTTAGCTGGGCTAGGCTGCCCATGACCACCACAGTCGATGGCCCGGCGACGAGTAGGTTAAACGCATCTGCCCTGTGGGGCGCTACATTTTTCGTCACAAACAGGATAACGTGCTCAGCCTAAAAACCTGGGTACTGTGCGCTTTATTGGACTGTGTTTAAAACTTTGCTTAAAAAGGACAGTCACCATTGCTTGTGCAGCGCAGGAAAAAGTAGGGGCGTGTCATCGTGGGCGGCATGAAAAGCATGGGAGGAGCCCAGAAAGAGCGCCAAAATGAGCCCCGCTGCCAGCAACTAACAGGAAACTAGAGACTGGCCTATACATGTCCATTAAGGAAAAAGACCAGGATGGTCCAGACCCTGCACCTGTAACACCGGAGATGCCGGACTCGCAGCTTTCCACTTTTGAAGGAGAATCAACCCTGTTAAGTGTCGGCAGGGAAGGACTCTGGGATCTGTCACAAACATGCCCTCCGACTGATGCTCCCCCGATGGCTCCTGTGGCTCACCCGGATCCCTTGGAGTCACGCAAAGAAGGAAAGACTGAGGTAATTGCGATCAAGCCTCTGCAGAGTGTTTTACCGGAGAGATGCTCCAGGACTGTTCCTGTGAAGAAACCCGTTTCTGACATCATGGACATCATCACACCAGTTTGCCGTTGTTGTGGCAAAGTTGGACACTTTACCCCTGGATGTTCATTGAGTGCCCAGAGCCAGGGGGTTGGGATCAGCCCTCTGGCACTACCAGCAGCTAAGCAAGAATAACTGTGTTTCTTAAATGTTTCTCTCTCTCATTCTTTATTTCTTTTCTTTTCTATGCAAATGTTGATATTAATTGCATAGTGAGACTGCTGACTGGTAACTGTTGAAAATGTTTAAAACTTAATTGATGGTGCCTCCCATTAAGGGAAGAATGTTATTTGTTTAATGCATATAGAAAATGCGGTGTACAAACTTTAAATTGCTGCGGCCCGGCAGTGCTGCCATTTACTGTGGGAGAGTGTGGCGCCCCTGAGGTGTACACCTTGAAACAACGGAGCCGGGCTAGGCCACCCGTGATCATGACAGTCGACAGCCCAACAACGAGAAGATTAAACACACCTGCCCTGTGGGGCACTACACACTTACATAAGTGATTATGTCTAAATCTCTGAAAAACGTGATTCAGACAAAATTCCCAATGGAAATTTCACTAATTAAGTCAAGGGAGTCACTTTGAACTCCCATGTGGCTTGTGATCTGGCGGTATCCATCTTTTTATAAATCTTTTCAGACGTGTACAAAAGTACAGTCAACAACAGTTATGTACAGCTTTGAAAAGACAGACACTGCTGAACAGAGGCCAAATGGAATTCGGAGTCACTCTGCTGCCTTGTTATAGTGAATGGATCCATTGAGGGTTTCCCCTAAATCATGTATGTCGGAGATGTAGATGGAAACCCTGATGTAAATACTCAGCATAGAGCACAGGATAAATGTGAACTGATCTAAAAGTTTATGTACCCCAAATTGCCACCAAATAGCATTCAACTCAACCTACAAAAATACAAAAGTCACCACTGAAGTCTATCATCTGTTAATGAAAATATAAGGGGTTTCCACTTTACTGGCAGCACAAAGGCTCTGGACAAGTGCTATGGCTCCCCCTCAAAAAGAAATCCAGCAAAATCTGAGCTCAAAAATCCAAATGCCCCCCTCCCCTGAGCACCACACTTCTGGCACTACAATGTACTGGGCATTACAAGGACTTATTTGCAATTTGAATTTTGCAACACTCACTGTGTTTGACACCATTGGTGTTTTCCAGAGACTAAAGCCTGCTTTACACGTTGCAATTTCGCATACGATATCGTATGCAATTTGCAACGCCCCCATCGTATGTGCAGCACGTTCAATTTGTTGAACGTGCCGCACAAACGATTAACCCCCGTCACACGTACTTACCTTCCATACGACCTCGCTGTGGGCGGCGAACGTCCACTTCCTGGAGTGGGAGGGACGTTTGTCATCACATCAACGTCTCGCGGTAGCCGGCCAATGAAAGCGGAGGGGCGGAGATGAGTGGGACGTAAACATCCCGCCCACCTCCTTCCTTCCGCATTGTGGGCCGGGAGCCACAGGACGCAGGTAAGATCTGTTCATCGTTCCCAGGGTGTCACACACTGTGATGTGTGCTACCCCGGGTACGATGAACAATCTGACGTTCAATTCGTCAGGAATGAACGACGTGCATGCAATGAACGGTTTTTCGTTCAATCGCAATTGCACGTCGCTGTCACACGCTACAACATACCTTACGATGCCGGATGTGCGTCACTTACGACGTGACCCCGCCGACACATCGTAAGATATCTTGTAGTGTGTAAAACCTGCTTAAATCATTATTACACCCATAGATAAACTCCCAGAGGGGTGTAGTTAAAAAACGTGGTCACTTGAGGGGGTTTCTGCTGTTCTGGCATTTAGGGGATCTGCAAGTGGAGTTTGCAAACTGCCTACCTATCTAAAATAGGAAAGTCTTCACTGAATAACATATATTACCTTTGAATTGAGAAGTTTGATAATGACTGATCATGAGATAGAAGCAGATTTCCCTGATAAGATATATTACAGAGTCACTTATTTTCAGGTGTACTATTGATTTATGACATGATTAAAATGAAGGTTATGCTTTAAGTTAATTCTCTAGGGAGAATGGCATATGATGGCTGTCTCAATTTGAAAGGACAGACTATAGCATCTCAAATTTCCTTCAGGATTTCTTTGCATTGAGGGCTAATCACTGCGGAGAGTTGAGGACATTGCTGGGAATAGAGTGCACATGGCACAATACACTTGTTGAGGATAAAGAATTGAGTATCCAAAAATACTTAATTCAGCCATTTCATAGACTCAGTTATATAGTTCAGTAGATGTGAACCAACTCACATATTTGTGAATGCTTTTGTTTCTTACTAACATGTATATATGTATATTGCATATTCAGTGTATTTTCCTTAGACACAGTATATACCAGCACATGTAATTGTAAAGATGGCTGCTATTTCCTGTTCTCCACCCAAGACAGATCGACAAAGAAATTCCTGGAGCCTAGACTGACCAATCAACGGAGAATATGCAGATCTCTCTACGTCATGAAGCCCTGACTTACGATACTTGATTGGACTAAAACTTTTGTTCACACCCCCTTACTGTTTGGTCTAGAGTTTCTTTCAAACAATAAAGAACACACTTGGTTAAGAGCCAGTCATGGAGATAGACATAACTGACTTTGCTGTGCAGTTATTCATTCTCGTGTGCACACATGACATTTTAATTAGAAGCAGCAGCCGGATATCAAGAGATCCTTTGAGTCTCATCATCATCGTCATTCTGAACTTGACAGTTGGCGCACCAAGTGTGGGGCCACCGAAAAGAGTGAGTCAGAGCTTCCACTTTCCGGACGTCTGGGGCTACTCCACAAGTATCCAGGTGTTGCTCGATATCGAGGACTTGATCACCCTCCGTTTCACGGTAAGAACATCATATACATTGTGTGTGCTGTTTTACCTGTGGATCGAGAGACACCTGGCGAAAGTGGGTGGTCACTAGTCCGGAGAATGGTAGTGCACCGGAGACCTAACGGTGTGACTGTCGCTCGCCGGTGACCGAGAAAAAAAAAAAACCCAGACCCTATAGGTGCTGGCTTTTAGGTCTTTTGTAAAGTATCCGGCTGTCTGTCTTTCTGGCTGTAAGTAAGGTAGAAATGGAGGGCTCTTTGAGTAGCTGTTTATTTGTATATAGTGTATAGTTAATCAAGCTTGTGATTTCTCTGTTTGGTTCTCGGAGAGTTAATTGCCTGTAGTTTTTTTTTCTTCTTCACTGAGAGCGAAGAGGCAGACTGCGGGGGGGTCTGGTTCAGCCCAGGGATATCCATGACAGTCTTTCTATTGAGAACAAAGAATGCGAGGGGGGGGAGCAGAAGCCCACTGAAGCAGCTACATCTTTACATTCTTACACTCAGAGGAAGCAAAAAGGTGGGGGCCATATGTCCACCAGCTGCTTGAGACAGAGCGGAGATCAAGTTACACGGCTCAGTCTCTACTGTCTTTTAGCTAAGAAGCAAGGGGGGTGGAGGGTGAAGAGGCAGATACCGGGGGTTAAAACAGCGCAGCTCTTTGGAGCGAGGAGAGAGGAGGGGTCAGTGGGCTAACATACAGGAGATGCCTGCAGCCTTTGTATAGTAGAGCAATCAGAGTTGTAATGATTTGAAAGAAAGACAAGTGTTATTTTGGTTTGGATTTGAGAGAAATTAACTAGTTTATGCGTTTTTCAGCATTTTGTAATCGTTGGTTTGTTTTTGGAACAGAGAGATAAGGGAATTGGCGTGTCCTCCAGTGTTTTATTTTTATATATAAAACACATCGATTTCTGTTTATAGCCGGAAATAGGAACACGTGGAGAACGGTATTAGTATCCACGTGTTGGACGCTGAAAAAGTGCGTCCTCTTACACGGAAAAGAGGGGGAGGGATTCCGGTGGTGGAGAAAAGTGTTTTGAACCAGCGTATTCCCCTGAGTATTAACTCATGCACTGCTATGTGAGACGCCGGAAAAATAGGAACGTACGAGGAACGGTATTGTATTCGTACGTTGGACGTCGCAGTATGTCCTTATTGCATAGTAGGGAAGTGGGAAGAGGGTTCAGTTGGATGTGGCCAATCCAGCTAGAGCACTGTATACTCTGTTCAAGAAGGGATTGTTTTTTAGTAGGAGCTGAGAACGCTGTCACCCTAGTTACAAAAAAAATGGAAAAAAATATAAAAGATTGCAAAAAGTTGTGTAAAATCGTTGGACTACCACTAGATGGCAGGCTGCAACCCATGTATTGAAGTTCAGATTAATCTGTAGTGAGTTTATAATGAAGAACAAAGACCCCATTCACTGTCTGTTGCTGTTTGTAGAATCACTAAATGTTTTTCTCTAGCGGTGCCTTATTGTTCTGCTTTAGAAGTCATTATATCTGGTGCTAATCAAATCTCTCCTTTGTATGCTGAAATGCAAATTTCCAGGCACTAAAAGTATCCCTGGTTTACTACGTAGTTCCAGCCACTCCCAGTACACCCAGAGAGTCACAACATGGATGCTGCACCCGGAAGTCAGGTGCCTGGAACTTCCTGTGGCAGCCGTCTTGCTACACCCACTGATGGCAGTACACCTCATAAGCCACACCCCTCGCAATGGCTCTTTGTTCAAAGCTCTCCACCCATTCCCGGTGGTTAGTCGCCTAGTCACAGCTGTCATTTCATCATGTCTCAGTCGTTTCTACTATGAAAGGTTTTTCTTTTCTTTATGGATACAGTGTTGTTTATTGTAAGGTTTTTAAAATTTCTCAGTAATGTATAGTGTTGTAAGATGTACGTTATTTTCAGTGTTTGTTCATTTTAGGTTTTAGTATGTGGCTAATTTATTACCTGCTGTTTTATCTTTTCTTTTAGGGAATACCAGTATACAAATGCTGAATTTTGCCATATTGGTAAATAAACAATTAAACAAGGGGGGAATAAGGTATTAATTATATTCTCCAGTTTCTTGGAGGGCGTAGCAGGCATATTAGATAGGTTTTGAAGCTGACCTTTTTCCCACAGGCTATGTTTATTAGATTACTATGAGGTATATCTGTTAGCTGAAATAGGAAAGTCTTGTCTTATATGTTTATTTGTTTATTTGTTTGTTTGTTTATTTATTTGGTATTCTCAGTCATGTGAGGTATAGATGACCACTAACTGTATTATGATCAGAGATGAAGTTATAAGAATGATCTAATGTATATTTTTTTAGTTTTTGTTTTTATAGATGAAACCAGATGGTGGTCGATTCTGCACTGGATATGCTGCTGTTTACACCACATGAGGTAGTCTAAATTCGACCACTCCCTCCAATCCTATTGATACAGGAGACAGTGATGCATTAAATGCCTTCTCTAGATGGGTAGAACAGGAGTGGGTAAGAGTCTTTAGAGGTGTATGTAGGTTGTAGATTTTTTCCTGTTGTCAAATGAATTAGGTATGCCGAAAAGAAAGTCTAGATCTGAGCTGATGGATTCGGATGGAGATCCTTGCACAGGTGCAGCTGACCAAGAAGCAGTGAACGGGCCTAGAGTTGAGAGTCTTTCACCAATACCGACCATGCCTTGGTGACCTTGGTCACGTCAGTGACTTCTGTCACTCCTTGTGTTCTTAAATCCCTACAGGAACAAGCGATACAACAAGGAATGGAGTGTGACATGCAGGGAGCCAGCTGACTGAGGAAGGTCTGTGGACAAAGGGTGGTAAGCTTTCTCTGCCATGAGAGCTCTTCTTAATGATGGCCCAGGTAACATCTGTGAAAGACAATTGTCAGTGTGTGCTTTGGTGACACCGGGTTCAGTACCCAGGTGGGCAGATTCACCCAGTCTTGTAAGACATGTGCCTAAAACGAAGTGAGAAAAAACTGTAAAGAGTCCATAGAAGCACCCTGCACCTGCTCTACCCATTCTTAGAGACTGCAAACTGATTATAGATGTATATCATGAGCATGTTGTATGCAAGTCTGTGCGTGTTGTGTAAATTTCTCTCCAGGTTTGGTCAGAGGCATTCCAGTGCAGAAAACGATATTATTGTTGAGAAGCACATGAAGGTGGTATGTAAGAAAAATGTGTTTACAAAAAGTGTATATTTTATAGAAAAGTGGAAACTAGTAAATCGTGTATAAAATGTATATGGTTTTCTTTTTGCAATAAGCAGGTCTTTATGTAAGATGTTTTTGGTTTAGCATAGACATGTATATTTTTATATAATTGACTGAATAGTGTGGTAATCAGGTGTATTCTCCAATTCCAGATCTTAAATCAGAGCTATTAGCATATGGTCTCCAGTCAGGAAACTGATTGATCCTAAAGGACAACCAAGAAAGAGCCATGAGTCAACACTAGAGGAGCCGATCCAACCACAGAAACATCTATGGATCCACGCCTCGCATTGTAGAAGGGTTAATCAACCAGAGCTGCACTGAGCGTTCTGCTCATACTTATCCTTTTCAGAAAACCCTGTACAGTCTTAGACCAGCATTGCCAGAACAGTTAGAAGAGAGGACTTAGAGAACCTTGAGACATGGGAAAGTCCAACTACAAAGGGTGAGGACTCGCCTAGGAGTCCTTGGTCTCAAACCGGTGAAGAAAACCCCTTTCCCCTTTCCGCCCATGTTTCAACGTTCAGTTAGGCAGGTTTTTCGATAAGTCTTTCTACCTCTCTTCCTAAGGGAACACAGTACCCTTAGAATTTAGAAATGGCAGAAGTAAGTCTTTAGGGGGGACTGTTGAGGATAAAGAATTGAGTATCCAAAAATACTTAATTCAGCCATTTCATAGACTCAGTTATATAGTTCAGTAGATGTGAACTAACTCACATATTTGTGAATGCTTTTGTTTCTTACTAACATGTATATATGTATATTGCATATTCAGTGTATTTTCCTTAGACACAGTATATACCAGCACATGTAATTGTAAAGATGGCTGCTATTTCCTGTTCTCCACCCAAGACAGATCGACAAAGAAATTCCTGGAGCCTAGACTGACCAATCAACGGAGAATATGCAGATCTCTCTACGTCATGAAGCCCTGACTTACGATACTTGATTGGACTAAAACTTTTGTTCACACCCCCTTACTGTTTGGTCTAGAGTTTCTTTCAAACAATAAAGAACACACTTGGTTAAGAGCCAGTCATGGAGATAGACATAACTGACTTTGCTGTGCAGTTATTCATTCTCGTGTGCACACATGACATTTTAATTAGAAGCAGCAGCCGGATATCAAGAGATCCTTTGAGTCTCATCATCATCGTCATTCTGAACTTGACACACTGACAGCTTGTACATGAGCCAATAGCTGGGAGGGCCAATCCGGCTAATTATAATGCTAGTCACAGAGTCAGTTGGACTACGACTTTTATTTAGCATAATCAAGACTTTGCATAAATAGCAATTTCCTAAAATAATGTTTTTAATTGCAAATTATGCTGTTATCTATCCGCTACCTGTTTTACCAAGACAGAAGAAGAAGCCAATGCAGAGTCCTTTTATTTTATCTGTTCCCTATATACGGTACCTGCTTGTTCCACCCAGGGAGGAAATCAAAGTTCTCAGCAGAGGAGACTTTATATTTACGTACTGTATATATTAGGGCACGGCTGCATATCTGTTTTGTATGCTACTACAATACAATCACAGCAACCCACACCTGAAGATCTATCTATCTATTTATCTATCTATCTGTCCATCCGTCCGTCCGTCCGTCCGTCCGTCTGTCTGTCTATTTGTATATCTATCCATCCATCTGAAGGAAGGTGCCTGTCCTGGGCCACTCGGGTGCAGCACTCCTTCTCTAATGAGCTTCTGTGTGTGGATTGGACTTTGGTTGGGGTGCATAAAGTAGCGCCCCACGGGGCAGGCGGTTAACCTACTCATCGCCGGGCCATCGACTGTCGTTGTCACGGGCGGCCTAACCCTGCTCCGTTGCCCCGAGGCATACAGAAGATGGCAGGGGAGATATGTTGGGGGTAGTAGTGAGTTGAATGTCGTGACACCACCTGTAGTATGTGGCCGAGGAATCGGCCGCCGCTGCTGTCGCTGTCCTCCGGGGCGGATGGTGGTAGCAGCTATGGCAGGTGGAGCGGGCCCCGGGGAGGGTGATGATGGGAGTAGTAACTGCGGCACCGAGGCGGCAGTACCGGTAATAAAGAGACAGAGTCTATGGCTGTGGTTCCAGATTGTTTACTCACTTTTGTGATGTGCCGCTCACCCATATAATACTTGTCACTTGCTATGATGGGCTCCGTCGAACTCGAATCCCTTTAGAGATCAGTCCGGTGTGGTGTTCAGTGGGTTCCCTCCTTTTAGCGCCTGTCTATGGATCACCTGGATTGAAGCTACGAGGGGACCCAGGTTTTCACAAGTAGTACTCTGGTCTCTATATGCAGGTGCCGCGGTTCTGTTAGGACCAGGAGGACGGGTAGGCCCAGGAGGTGGATCCACTGGGCTGAACACCTCACCGAGGGCAAGGTGCCCGGTAGCCGGAGCACTACAGGTAGCAGGACAGTCCATTCAGAGGAGTGGAGTGAAGAAGTCCCTGGGACCACGGAGTCTCTGAAGGTAGTCCGGGTGACGGAGCTCAGGTTCGGAGGCCGAGATGACGTCAGGCAGAATCCGGAACCAACGGAGCGAGGAGGTGAGTCACCACACGGATCCAGGGATCGGAGATGGTCGGGACTGACGGGATGGCAGACAGTCACCGTTCGGGGTTCGGGAGTCGTCAGGACCGGTTGGCGAGACAGGAGCGACTCTACAAGAGAGATAGGTAAGTATGGCACAAGACACAAGGAGACCTGACTCCTAGCTTAGCAAACACGAAGAACAGGCCCTGCCCAATTGGAAAGGATCCCCCTATATACCCTGTACCTGATTCTTCAATATCCTGTTGGAGGACACTGGCCCTTTAAGAAAGGGTCAATGACCGCGCGCGCGCCCTAATGCGCATGCGCGAGGCCCGGGTGCCAGAAGCCAGAGCAGGATGCGGTGTACAGGAGGCAGGAGTGCCGGGCCGGCTCAGGACAGCGGAGGGACGCCGGGACCGGGGACCGGGTTGCCTGGAGGACGCAGGTGAGGGAGCATGGAGGCTGAGGAGCGGGGGACCGGGGAGCATGGCACGGGAGCGGGGAAGCGAGGTCCGGGAGCGGGGGAGCGTGGCAGAGGAGCCGGGGAGCGTGGCAGGGGAGCCAGGGAGCGTGGAAGGAGAACCGGGAAGAGTGGCATGGGCACCGGGGAGCATGGCACGGTCACCGGGGAGCGTGACAGGTTCCCATATGGGGTCCGGCTTGAAGCGAGGCCCCAGATCCTCTCTGGCACTGTGCTTTAGGGTGCTTTGTGGCCAGGGAAGCTTGAAACTTTCTTCCCTAGGGTCCTGCCGCCCTGTCTGGCGCCAGTTCCAAGGGGAGCAGATGCACTCTCCATACAGCAACCGTGTGAACTCTTCCTCCTTCCCACTGGAGCACCTTTGAAGCACGTCTGCTCTGTTGCTCTCCTGCTGAAGATCTCTCTAACTGTTGTGTTGGCTCCTGATTCCCCCTGCTGGCTGCAACTCCCCCCTCCCTGGTCCTAAGCTAGTGGGACTGGGGACTCTGTGTGAGGGCATCCTGTAAATGCCACTCTGTAGGCAACCCCTTTATTACCCAACCCTAGCCCAGTCCCCAGTGGGAATAGGGGCAACCTGGTGTGTATTTGCGTGTGTAAGTGGTGAAACCGGGAATGACCTCCTCAGGATCCGGGTTTAGTATTACACCCAAACTTGGATGCAATACTCTGTGGCGACTGAAGCCTCAGGGGCGCCACACTTAACACCGGATTCTTCAGGCCGGTGTCTGTCACCCTGCTGGTGAACATTGTTGTAGACTCTTATTAACACCAGTGTTCACTTAGCCAACCAAAAAGTTCACTTTATTCTTCACACCGTTCTGACTGACACGGCCTCGTTCTGACTGACACGGCCTTCCTTTGCTTCCTACCTCTCAGTGTGGAGTACTACCTCTGAACCTGTCCCTCTCCGCTATCTTGGATCTGGTCCTCAAGTTCCGGGGATTTGTGTCTCTTTTCCCCTGACTTTGCTCACCTTCGTCCAATTCTAGGGCCTGATGGCTCTTTAGCCTGATGACTCTCTAAGCCTGCTTGGGTGAGCCGTAGGCTCCAGACCTCTCGAGGATACCTCAGGGTTCCCGGACTAGCCCTAGCACCAAGGCCACATCTTCTCAGACTTGAACCCTATTCTACATTGCTCCTCTCGGGACTTCCCAACTAACCTCTTTTCCACATCTGTAACTACTAGAGATGAGTGGACCCATGGAAGTTCGGTTAGGCAGGTGCAGCTTGGGTTTAGATAAAGTTTGGTTTGGGTAACGGACTTGATCTGAACCCTAATGGGCAGTTCAGGTCTCTGCCCATATGCCACCAGCCATAAACAGATCACTTCCGGGGGCGGGTGGACAGGGTTTTTCCATTTTTTTTTTTTGGTGCACACTATACCCGATCACGCTGTTGCTAGTCCCAGTGTGAGCCATTCAAACACTGCAAGTGGCTTGCACAGGGCTGAGTACTCAGCGTACCCGAGCACAGCAATGCTCGCATGAGTGGTCAGCATACATAAAGCACCAAAACTCTGGGGGGGTTTTAAAGTCTGTTTGGTACGAACACCAAACCTCACTCATCTCTAGTCACTACCCCTTTAACCTTCTCTTCCATCCTGCCGCTACCTCAGCCCAACCACAAGATGGCACCTTTGATAACAGTCCTACTCTACTGTATCTGGAACCTGCACCCAGCTAGCAACATAACATATCAACATACCCATTTAGCAATAGGCATCACACATTGTACTCTACACAACTATATACTTTACATTGTAGGGCTCGATCACCTCTCAGACATCAATCCATTCATCCATCCATTCATCCAGCCATCCATCTATTCATCCATCCATCTATTCATCCATCCACTCATCCATCCATCCATCCATCCATCTGTCGCGGGCGGAGGAAGGACACTGCGCTCACCCACTGCTCGGGTCCGGCTGCTGCTGCTGCTCGGTGGCTCGAGCGGTGGGCCGGATCCCGGGGACTCGAGCGGCGTTCCTCGCCCGTGAGTGAAAGGGGGTGGTTTGGTTTAGGGATATTGTCCGTGACGCCACCCACGGTTGTGGTGAGGTTGTGACACCACCGCTGCTCTGGACGGGGATCCCGGGAGCGATGACAGGGAGCAGCTTGGATGTTGGTTCTCCCCTCCGTGTGTAGGGGGGTTGGTTGTCCCGGGGCCCGGTGAGGGGTAGGGATGGATGGCAGGCGGGTTACGGGGCCTGGCGAAGTGCAGGGTCGCGGGGGCAGCGCTGTGCCGCACGGCACGGTGGTACTCACTCAGCCAATGATGAAGACACATTGATGAAGACACAATGATGAAGACACAGAAGACACAGACGGCTGTGGTGTTTCTCCTCCCGGCAGGTTGATGGTGACTGCCTTTCCCTGCACCTGTGTAAAGTGTGTATGGTTCCAATGGGTTCCCACCGGTAACCCGCTCCCCCAGCTTGGATATGGGCTGAAGGAGCCCCTTTTGCCCGCAGGCTCTGGCCCTGGGAACTTTAGCCTTGGCGGTGACTGTGTTTCCCTCTAACGGTTGGACGGTTGCCTTCTGTCGGGACTTGGCTGCTGGGAAACCCAGGAGGTTCCCTTCGCTAATGGATTTGGCAAATTCACGGCGACTCCTAGCCTTGCCGGGGTCCGTAAGCCCCTGCCGGATGGTGCTGGCTTCTCTTTGCGTGCCGGTCCGGTACCGCCGGGCCATCGCCCATCCATGGTCCTTACAGTTAGCTCCAATAGGCCACTCCTGCAGAAGGTCACCACCATCTGTCAACCTTGCTGATCCGTCCGGGCCACACACCCGGACCAACTTCAGGCTGCTCCTTTACCGCTTTTCTTCCTTCCACTTTCCACTCAAAACCTAATCTGCCTGCTTTTCCCGCCTCCAGGACTGTGAACTCCTCGGTGGGCGGGACCAACCGCCTGGCCCACCCCCTGGTGTGGACATCAGCCCCTGGAGGAAGGCAACAAGGGTTTTTGTCTGACTTAGGTGTGCCTGACCGGGAGTGTGGGGTGTGTTGGTGTTGTTACCTGTGGCCCCTGGCTTGTCCAGGGCGCCACATTCCCCCTTAGTAAAATGCAGCCCGTCCGCGGGCTGCCCGTCCATCACCGGTTTTATTATCACAACTGGAAAAGATAAATGGTAAACAGGTTACAATTATAATAACATCTTCCCGCATCGGGAGGTACTCTTACTTGAACGTTACTAAACGGTTACGGCTTCCGCTCTCTCCCACCCAAGCAACCTGGCCCTGATGCTGCCCCTAAGCAAACAGGCAGCACCCCTTGACCCCAGTCCAGCACAAGTTGCCCGAGTGGGTTCTGTCCTTTTCAGGGGACCCACGTCCATGGGGAGCCCCTGAAACCCCCGGAGGATCGCCACCGGTTGCGGTAGTGGCGGGCCTAGGCCATCTCTTTCCTCCAGGCCCATCCTCTAAATCAGCCTCTCCGGAGGCGGTAATGGTTAGCCAACAAAAACACATTTTTATTTACAAGCCACTAAGTTTGTGGTTGCCCTGCCAGTTGTCGGGCTTGTCCGTAGTAGTTCCTATGCAGCTGTTTGTAAGGGGTCCCAACGGGGACCAGTTGCCGGCAACGACCAGTTCAAATCAAGGATTCAATCAGGTGAATCTTCTCGGTTAATCATTCTTATCATTTGCAAAACTTCTAAACGGTACTTTGGTGGTGGTCCCAACGGGGACAACTTGCAGCGGAGCTCCGCTGACTCTGGAGCGGCTACCACCGCAGGGGGTCGGCCCACTCGGGGACCGGTCGATACATCGGGTTCTCCTTCCACAGGCAGTTCAGCCCAGAACCACTGACGGCCGTTAAGAACGGCGGTGGGGGCAGCGTGGTCGGAACCACTTCCTCCATCAGCTACATTCTCTCTGGGCCTCCGGCTGCGGTGCTGGCCCCCGGCTCCCATGCAATCAGGGCTGGTTCTGGGGTTTGGGTGGACTGGTCGCGACGCGGCACGGCCGCAGCGACTCCTTGCTCACGGGCCCCCACTACGGCAACCATCCTGTGGATCTCCGCCTTCCAGTCCAGCAGCTGCTGCAGGCTCTGCGCCCTCACCTTCAAGCAGAACCGGCCCAGCTCCCGCTCCAGCCACGCAGCGGTCCCGGCGGGGAGCTCACCCGGGCCGCAGTCTTCAAAGGCTACTCCTCCTCGATTCCCCCAGAGCTTGGACGCTCCGGTAGCGGGCACTCCCGCGCTTTAATTCGAGGACGCCGCCATCTCTCCATCCGCGTCCCCCTTAGTATCTTTCCGGCTCCTCTACAGGGGCGGGGTTTAGGCCTTCGCGCCTCCAGTGCTCGAGGAGACGCTCGAGCGGGAACTTTTCGCGCCCAAAATGGCGGCTTCTGCAAATTTTTGGCCGGACACCTCCAGCGGTAACAAGGCGCACCTCTACCAGACGGCAGAGCGGTAAGATCCTGTTCGTGACGCCAAGTTGTCGCGGGCGGAGGAGGGGACGCTGCGCTCACCCACTGCTCGGGTCCGGCTGCTGCTGCTCGGTGGCTCGAGCGGTGGGCCGGATCCCGGGGACTCGAGCGGCGTTCCTCGCCCGTGAGTGAAAGGGGGTGGTTTGGTTTAGGGATATTGTCCGTGACGCCACCCACGGTTGTGGTGAGTTTGTGACACCACCGCTGCTCTGGACGGGGATCCCGGGAGCGATGACAGGGAGCAGCTTGGATGTTGGTTCTCCCCTCCGTGGGTAGTGGGGTTGGTTGTCCCGGGGCCCGGTGAGGGGTAGGGATGGATAAAGGCGGGTTACGGAGCCTGGCGGGGTGCATGGTTGCGGGGGCAGCGCTGTGCCGCACGGCACGGTGGTACTCACTCAGCCAATGATGAAGACACAGTTCTCGGTAAAACACACGGCTAGATGGACGGGTCCCACAGACGGCTGTGGTGTTTCTCCTCCCGGCAGGTTGATGGTGACTGCCTTTCTCTGCACCTGTGTAAAGTGTGTATGGTTCCAATGGGTTCCCACCGGTAACCCGCTCCCCCAGCTTGGATATGGGCTGAAGGAGCCCCTTTTGCCCGCAGGCTCTGGCCCTGGCAACTTTAGCCTTGGCGGTGACTGTGTTTCCCTCTAACGGTTGGACGGTTGCCTTCTGTCGGGACTTGGCTGCTGGGAAACCCAGGAGGTTCCCTTCGCTAACGGATTTGGCAAATTCTCGGCGACTCCTAGCCTTGCTGGGGTCCGTAAGCCCCTGCCGGATGGTGCTGGCTTCTCTTTGCGTGCCGGTCCAGTACCGCCGGGCCACCGCCCGTCCACGGTCCTTACGGTTAGCTCCAATAGGCCACTCCTGCAGACGGTCACCACCGTCTGCCAACCTTGCTGATCCGTCCTGGCCACACACCCGGACCAACTTCAGGCTGCTCCTTTACCACTTTTCTTCCTTCCACTTTCCACTCAAAACCTAATCTGCCTGCTTTTCCCGCCTCCAGGACTGTGAACTCCTCGGTGGGCGGGACCAAACGCCTGGCCCACCCCCTGGTGTGGACATCAGCCCCTGGAGGAAGGCAACAAGGGTTTTTGTCTGACTTAGGTGTGCCTGACCGGGAGTGTGGGGTGTGTTGGTGTTGTTACCTGTGGCCCCTGGCTTGTCCAGGGCGCCACACATCCATCCATCCATTCATCCATCCATCCATCCATCCATCCATCCATCAATCCAATCATCCATCTTTCCATCCATCCAATCATCCATCCATCCATCCATCCGTTCATCCATCCAATCATCCATCCATCCATCCGTTCATCCATCCAACCATCCATCCATCCAATCATCCATCCATCCATCCTCTGTCCTTGCTTCCTTGTGACGGTTCACACCAGTCGCTTGCTCTCTGGCAGGATTAATGTGCTCCTCATACAAATGAACACTATTTATAGTTCAGCCTCTGGTTTTCCGCTTTTCATTATACAGACAGGGAAATGTATTTGACCTTGGAAGAAGTGACTTGCTTATACTTATCCCAAATATTTAAAAGCTTCTTTTAAAAAATAGTTTCTGTGTAACTATGCAAGTGCTGTATTTCTTATTAAAATAACATTCCTTCTCTTGTTCTTATTAGCAGAGGAACCTTTTTTCGATTTCATCTTCCTTTCTCTTCTTATTTTGTTTAACCCTTTATTAAACACTTCCCAAGTCTCAGTTTTAAAAATGTTTGACTTTGAAGAAGGTCTATGTAGTTATATAAATCTTGCTATGCATTTTTCAATTTTTATTTATTGTTGTTTTGCTTACAATTTACGCTGCATAAACAGTAAAAATCCTGGAGTTAATCATTTTGTTGTCCCATCAGGGTGATCTTTTTATAGATGTCGCTGGCATTTTTCTATATATATACTTTTTTATATATTTTTCTATACATTTGGACAATCCTCATTTTTCTGAAGGGTTTCTTAAATTAAGTTTTTGGAAAAAATATCTTTGACTTTCCATTTTTTTACCCAGAGATATATCTGTATGTACTGGACTATTGCAACCTCCTGCTCTTTGGCCTCCCTTCTAACATACCCCTATATATCTCGTACCCCTACAATCTATTCTAAACTATGCCGCCTGACTAATCCACCTGTCCCCCCGCTACTCCCCGACCTCTCCTCTCTGCCAATCTCTTCACTGGCTTCCCATTGCCCGACTCCAGTTCAAAACCCTAAACATGACCTACAAAGCCATCCACTACCTGTCTCCTCCATACATCTGTGACCTAGTCTCCCAGTACTTACCTGCACGTAACCTCCGATCCTCACAAGATCGCCTTCTCTACTCCCCTCTCATCTCCTCTTCCCACAATCGCATACAAGATTTCTCCCGTGCCTCCCCCATACTCTGGAACGCTCTGCCACAACATATCAGACTCTCACCTACCTTGACAAGCTTCAAAGGAACCTGAAGACCCACCTTTTCCGACAAGCTTACAACCCGCAGTAACCCTCAGTCCACTGTACCACCGCATGACCATCTCCACTCTCACTTATTGTATCCTCACCCATCCCTTGTAGACTGTGAGCCCTCACTCACAATCTATGTAGCGCCCCTGCAGTCGTGCTACTAAGTTCTACAACCTGGTTCCTGGAGTCCTAGCTCTGGCTAAACCCGCACACACCTAAAATACTCACACAAAACCACCCTGGATCACAAGAGGGCATGATTAGAGGGTTGGCCGTCCTATGGTGTAAAGCCTGCCCAGGAAGTGGAGGTTGCCTAGGAGGTGTAAATCCAACCCTCCTGTAGTTAGCTCCCGAGAGGGAGGAGTTAGTGGGTGGAAGTGAGAAGGCCAGACGGAGTGATGAGAAGGAGGGAGGAGGACACCTGGCTGGGTGTCAGGTCTGGGTGCAAGGCCTGAGGATCGATCGCACAATGCCCAGGGGAGAAGAAGTTGGCTGCGGGGTCTGCAAGGGACTCTGACAGAGCTGTGCACACAACCGGGTGCAGAACCCGAGGGGAGAAGTAGGAAAGCTCCATGCCAGGAGGGAGCCATACGACAAGAGAAGTGCACGGAGGGGGCCATAGCCAGGCTACACGGACAGAGCCGGGACAAAGGGAACCAGGAATCTGTCCCCAGCACCAGGGGAGTGTAACCTGTGAGTAAATCATCAGTAAAGGCTCCCTGTTTCACTTGGACTTTGCCTGATTGCATTCCTTTCAGCCTTCACCTCATTCAACACCTAGAGGGCACTGGGGTTCACCCCTACCTGAGGAGGGGGTTAACACACTTGCTGCTGATTCCATCAGCCTCAGTCCCTCATAAGCAGCAGCGGCGGCACCTATTCCCTCGCCGCACTACCACAGGTGGTGTCATGAACATTAACTTTATTATCCCTTGTAAATAGCCCCTGCCATTTCATTAAGCGTCCGCCATTACCCAGGTCCGGGGACCCTCGAGCCACAGTAATCCTGGATCCGAGCAGCTCGGCTGCCCCGGGGCACAACATCTACATAAATGGCGCTATAATAATAATAATATTAGTACAATATGCCTGTAAAGGAGAAAAAACGTATTTGGATTTCTTGCATACGCAGCCATGCAGCCTGTGGTTTACTGTTGGAGCTTCTGTTTTCCATACCATACATCTTGAGACACAGCTAGTCTTCTTAGCTGGACCCCCTTCCCTCATGGGACCATGCATGGTACACAAGCTGAAGGTCAGCTCCTACAGCAAACATCAGCCAAATCTCCCTTACTTCCTCTACCTAAATTCCTGATTGTGGGGAGCCTTGTCGGTGGTTCCAAAATCCCAATGTTACCACATATGACCATTGCTCCTCTCACTTTTATATTAAGTGATGAACATAGACCCATAGATAGTAACAGAGACAGCAGTTAGGGGCTCGCTCTCACATTTAACTGCTGCCAGCTACCACTAGGGGAGTTCCCTTTGAAGTCAATAGTAAACTCACGTGCACTAATTTATTACTCTATACTTTATTACTCTATACAATTAAAGTTTAGAATAAAATTGACATGTTACTGCCAAAACTGTACATTTATTTGCCTCTGCCCATGGGTGTGATCTTTGGCAGCAGCCAGCAGCCACATAGTGAGTCCCTACCCTTAATCTTCAGATTAAAATGCCTTGTAGATCATGAGGAACCTTCTTTTATTCAGGTGTGTCCAAACGAGGATTACCAACATTGCAGAGTTACTTCTCCATAGGAGATCAGCATGTGAAATTCGGGCTTGCTGTGTCTGGCTTATATCTAGGGTCTTTTCTGTAGGAGAATCATATTTGTATGTATATGTGTTCACACATTACTATACACAGTGTTCATAATGTTCAGGTATTTGATTTTTGCCTCGTGGCATTAGATTAGAGTATGATTTTGGGATGTGCGATGCATGTCTATTTCTCCAGTTGTGCAATGGTCATACCTTAGACTTCTTGAATATACAGGAGTAATAACAGAGGGAACAGCACAATGCAGAATAAGAGAAAATACTTGTATGAGTAATACAAATATTAACTAAAACTGACATTGCAGGAATGGTGACAGGCCATTTTTATACATCACTTGAAATTTCTGTGTCTCCGTGATTAAAGGGCATCTTTCACCAGTTTTTTGGCCTATAAGCTGCGGCCACCACCACCGGGCTCTTATATACAGTATGTTAGAATTCTGTATATAAGAGCCCAGGCCGGGGGTATAACATAAAAAAACACTTTATAATACTTACCTAATGGTCGCACTGTGGGCCTTATGGGCGTCTCCGTTGTGTGGTGCCGGCGCCACCTTCTAGGCCATCTTCGTCCTCTTTCTGAAGCCTGGGTGCATGACGCGGCTACGTCATACACACTCGCCGGTCCTGCACAGGCGCACTGCAATACTTTGATCTGCCCTGCTCAGGACCTGAATGCTGGTGAGTGTGGATGATGTCGGACCTGTCATGCACCGCAGCTAGAGAAGAAGGAGAACAAAGATGGCCAAAAGAGGCGGCGCCGGCACCGGACAACAGAGACGCCCATAAGGCCCACAGCGCGACAGGTAAGTATTATAAAGTGTTTGTTATGTTATTTTCCTGGCCTGGGCTCTTTTATATACAGCATGTTAGAATGCTGTATAAAGAGCCCGGTGGTCGTGGCCGCAGCTTATAGGCCAAAAAAGTGATGTCAGGTTCCCTCTAAAGGTAATGGAGTGGATACGATTCCATGCTAGATCCCATACTATGCAGCAGATTGAGAGTTTCATATTTTGAGGCTCAGGTGGATCATGAGCAGCCTCCGAATGCTTATGTGACTGTAGAATTTAGATCTATGATCTCTATTTTACGATCTGTCCCGTCACAGTCACGTGTCACCTCCAGCCACTTTTCGGATGTCATTTGCTAATATTCTCCTGTTTGCCTAGTCATATCCTGTCCTGCACAGTCTCTCACTGTCATTACTCCTGAGAACATCTTATTACATAGGCTTAATGCATTACCTATCTATGAAAACAGCCGACCCTACTTATAAAAGGATCTTCGCACGATTCAGATCACAAACCCTTTCAGACTTGCCGGACCGCAAGCGCCTTCCTTGACTATTAAAACAATAACAACACATGACAGAAAAGAACTAAAATGAATGGTGTAAGGCACAGCTTTATTAATTAAATGACTAAACCTATAACGTCAGGACCTTGCCGGTCTTGACCGAAGAAGAGAGAGTCACCAGTAGGCCTAAGCCACACGGCATGAAAATCGGTGCGAGTGGAGTGCGATAAAAAAAAATTGCATTCCACTCAGACCAATATTAGCCTATGTGTTAGCACACATGAGCGATTATTTTCTCAGCCCTAATCGGACCGAGAAAACAATCGCAGCATACTGCGAGTGGAATGCGATCCAGGTTTCTCTCGCACCCATCCAAGTCTATGGGGCGAGAGAAAAATCGCACTGCACTCGCGGTACACCGGTGTACAGCGAGTGTAGGGCGAGAATGGCAATAGCCGGCTACGGAGGAGTGAGATAAATCCCTCCCTCCCCTCCTCCGTGCCGGCCCGCCCCCCGCAGCTGAGGTCCGCTCTCACAATTGGACCTCAGTTGCAGGGACACTCGCATGACACTCGGCTCTACTGTACTGCCAGCGTGAGCCGAGTGTCATGCGAGGGGATCGCAGTAATCCCCGTGTGGCCCCAGCCGTATGCCCCCACTACCACCACTTCATCAGTGGGTATGTCTTTGTTAATTCCCCTTAGTGTGTCCCCGATGGCGACAAAGTAATTCTTGAAAGTTCCTCCACTCCGCCAAAGGGGTGCATTCCCCTACACTGTGCACCTACCACTACCTCGACAAAATAAAGAGCGCTCTTCTTTATGGCATCTTGCCATCCCGATCTTATTGAGATGAACTCTATCCTGCAGCATCAGATGATTATTAAGCCCTGAAAGCTCTCTGCGTCCGATGTCCGCCCATCTGTTGATCCTAACAAGACACAAGGTGTCTGCTTTCTTTTGATGCAGAGTCCTATTGTATTCTTTAATTTTTTTTTATTTTTTTTTTTTTTTTACTTACGTGGACACTTCCTTATGGAATCGTAACTAGGGCTTTTTTTTGGTGTAGGACTTTTATTTTCAGCATACTCAAAAAAGCCAAAAAAATCCTACTAGGACTTATTTTTGGGAAAACAGGACATGATATGGACAGGCCAGGTCAGTTTTATTTTGTTAGCATTATTTTAGCACGATAATGGTTATTATTGCTACTTCTGCAAGAATCCTCTTGTAGTGTGTATACACATTACAACATTTTATATATGTGTGTGTGTGTACCGCCCCGGGGCTCGGCCGACTGCCGAGCCGCTCGGATCCGTGTTCGTCGGTGGGTGGCTCGAGCTCTTCACGAACCTGGGGGTCACATCGCTCTGAAAGGGGGTTGGCGCTACACGTAGGGACTTCGGTGGGGAGGTCCACGGCCGGAGCCGCGCTTGTTTGTAGGGGATTTAAGTTCGTGACGCCACCCACGGGTTGTCGTGAATGGATGGACACCACCGCTGCTATTGACTAGGCTCCCGGGGACGGTGTTATGCAGCTTGGTGTTGACCCCCTCCATGGGTAGGGGGATGATGGCCCCGGGGGCCCGAGGGAGGTGCTGAGGCGAGGGGATGGATGCGTGCTGGGGTGTCAGTGCGGCGCGGTGTGCGGCAAAAAGGCACTGTTGTATTCACTATGACAAACACGCTGGAGTCTCTGGTAAACCAAACAAGATGGTGGACGGTGCTCGCAGCCGGCTGCAGTTTTCTCCTTAGCAGGTTGGTGGTTTCCGCCTTTCTCCTGCACCTCACTTATGTAGAAATCACAACTCCTATGCCTGAGCAACGGTAGTCCGCTCCCCGGCTTGATATGTGTCGGGAGAGCCCTCTTTGCCCGCAGATGCTGGCCCCTCAGGTCTCTATGCCTGGGCAGTGGCTTTACCCCTATGGTTGGGCTGTTGTCTTCAGTCGGGTTTTATGTGGGAAAGGTCCTAAAGTCCAGTCCTCAATCAGTTGATTTGACTCAGCTCGGTTGTTTCTGGGCTTCGTACTAGGTCTGAGTACCCCTCCTGGTGCTCCGGTTTCCAATCGGTTCCCCGGTTCGGTACCGGCGGGCCACCGCCCGTCCCCGGTCCCTACGGTTCCACCGGCTGTAATCCCAGCTCCTGCAGGCGGCCACCACCGTCTGCCTCCTTGCCAGAGGTGACTGGGCTCCGACCCAGACATCTGTTGTAGCCTATGGCAGACCTGGACGCAGGTCTGCCCTTCAACTTCACTCCACTCCACTTCACTGTCAAGACTAGACTCAACTAAAAACTACTGTTTTTCCCGCCTCGGGGCCTGTGAACTCCTCGGTGGGCGGAGCCAACCACCTGGCTCCGCCCCCTGGTGTGAACATCAAACCCGGAGGGAGGTGACAAGAGTTTTGGTAGTTTGGCTGCTGTCACCTTTCTAAAGGGGAAGGGGGGGGGGCGTGTGTGTGTATGGGACTTCCTGTGACAACCTGGCTAGTCCATGGCGTCACATGTGCATGTGTATATGTACACTGAATAAAAATATAAACAAACACTTATTTTTTTCTCCCATATTTCATGAGCCAAATTCAAAGATCTAAGGCTATGTGTCCACGGGAGAATGTAGCTGTGGATTTTTCTGCATCAAAATCCGCGGCTTTCCCGCAAAATCTGCACCTTTTCAAAGGTGCGGATTTGCCGCGGCTTTACCGCGGGTTTGATGCGGATTTTTTTTTTTTTCCCCCCAATTTTAAAGCCAAAATCCGGATGAAAATCCGCAACAATAATTGACATGTTGCAGATTTTTCCGGATCAAAATCCGCACGAAATCCGCTGCGGAAAAATCCGCAGCATGGGCACAGCATTTCCAAAATGCCATAGAAATGGCTGGGAAGTGCCTGAGCTGCAGATTTTCGGGAAATCCGCAGCTTTTCCGCGAGAAATCCACGGCAAAATCCGCGCATTTTCCGCAGCGTGGACACATAGCCTAAGACTTTTTCTATGTACACAAAAAACCTTATTCTCTCAAACATTGTTCAGAAATTTGCCCAAATAGGTTAGTGAACATTGGTGGCTCAGTGGCTAGCATTGCAGTCTTGCAGCGCTGGGGTCCTGGGTTCAAATCCCACCAAGGACAACACATCTGCAAGGAGTCTGTATGTTCTCCCCATGTTTGTGTGGGTTTTCTCCAGGATCTCTGGTTTCCTCCCATTCTCCAAAGACATACTGATGGGGACATTGGATTGTGAGCCCCAATGGGGGACAGTGTTGCTGCTGATGTATGTAAAGCGCTCTGGAACTAATGGCGCTGTAGAAGTGAATAAATATGCACATATCACGCCAAAACTGAAATGTAGTTCTTTTATGCCTCCACTAGAGGGCACATTTAATAAGAAGTGTTTTCAATACAAGGGAGTCTGCATTCGCCTGTAGCTAAGTTTGCAGATGGAGGTTTTCATTTCTTAGTTAATTTCTTTGGCTCCTTTCTGGCAGGCGTTTGATTGACAGACAAAATTGCAAAGCATAATGCAGTATGGTATCCAGCATTAATAATAAAATGGAAACCTGTATGCATGGTCAGGGACCATGAAAAAGCAGCCCTAGCGCACAAACCCCACCAGCCGACATAATAAAACACCCTCCCCCCATTGAGGCACACTGAAAGGTTATGTTCAGAGAATTTTGCCCCTCACCACTAACTTATCCTATTTCAAAAAGGTATGTAAATCTTTGGATCTGGTCAGTTGGGCGTCCTCCTTGGTTGCGTCTTCTGTCCCTCCTCTCCACGCTAATCGCCGTCCTCTGCTGATCACTGACGTGGATGACGCCTCATGCACCATCCACATCGCTGGGCAAAACCTCGTGCCTGCGCAGATACATTGCCAGCTTGCGCACCTGTGTATTCGGCTCTGCTCGCCAAGGCTGTGGAGTCGGAGTCTCGGAGTTGGAGCTCATTTTGGTGGAGTCGGTATAAAATGGACCGACTCTGCCTCCTAAAATATATAATAAATTGGGGACAGTAGTGCAATGTAGAATGTGCTGAATATTTTTTTCATAGGAATTTGGGAAAGTTATGAAATATCCTATAAATGTCTGTTCTATTCCTGATCTAAGGCTACATTCACACACAGAATTTTTGCTGCGTTTTTTGAGGATACGTTTTTCAGCTGCAAAAGCAGATCAGCTTTTTAAAAAACTGCATCATCTGAAAGGTTTTTGAGCTCATAGATGTTTTCAATAGCAAAAGCAGATTAGAAAAACGCCACAAACTGACTGCTCATTCTTTGTGAGGATCCCAAAAACGGATCCTCACAAAACAATGGTTCAAACATAAGTACAATTAAACAGATGAATGAGAGTAATGAACATCTAGAAAAAAAATAGAATTAGATGATCTTGTTGAAGCTGCTTCAAAACATTCATATTCATCACATGCGCTGTTGTGCACACGCTGCAGCTGGCAATAAGAGATAGTCTGCAAGAGGGACATGCTGGAAATCTGATTGGAAAAGTGAGGAAATTGGTTATTGCTGCCAGAACCTCTAAAATTGATTCCATCTTGAAGAGACGTGCTGGAAAAGGGGCAATTGTTGATCAAGCCACTCGGTGGGGCAGCACTTATTTAATGATTGAGCGATTGCTTGAACTGAAACCGTTTCTTATAGATATGGTGAACCCTCAGGAAACCCTAAATGAAGGTCAATGGACACAGGTGGCTGAATTGAAGGAATTGATTAATCACCCATTTACCATGACTAAAAAAATTACAAGGTGAGGATTTAACTCCTGGCATTTTCATGAGGGAGTGGAAGAACTTGCTATTTTGCCTGTCCCAAAGAGGAGGTTTAATCGCAGATGGCATTTCTGCTTCAATGAAACAGAGCGAGACACAGCTATTGGAAAATAAAATTCTTCTGGCAGCTGTTTATGTGGACCCAAGTCATCATATTCTGCTTGATGATCAACAGCTTACTAAAGGAAAAGAAACTCGACTGAGGTAGCAGTTAGGATGAGTGACCTACAGGACTGCTAGGCGCAAGAGGATTTGGGTCCTGACAGTGCTACTGCTGTCATATCTTCATTCTCATCAGATGAGAAGTTTAACTTTGACAAGTATTTGGATGACATGGAGCAGGCAAAGCGTTGCCGCAAGGAAAAAGATTTCACTCCGTCTCCTACAGCAGCAGATTGACCAGATTTCAGCAAAATTTTTCACTTGCTCTCAAAGAAATAGAAAAATTCAACCGTTCATCAAAACTGACTGTGCATGAGGCAAATCTTTTATATCCGGGAATTGTTAGAGATGTTGCCCATGTGGTTACGGCTTTGCCTCCAACCCAAGTTACTGTAGAGAGGTTGTTCTCCAGCCTTAAAATTATTAGGTCAGATTTGAGGTCATCTGCGAAAGAGGATCTGATGGAGGCAATTCTATTTCTTACAACAAATTCATAGACTGCACAAATGTTATTTACTATGTTTTTGTTGAAAATTGTTTTTTGCCACTTACATAGTGTATTACATAGTGTGTTTATATATATATATATATATATATATATATAGATATATATATATAACACATTACATAGTGTATTGCATATTTACAATTTATTACAGTTTTGTGTTCTAAAGTTGTATTCCAATAAAAATATTTTGTTCTATCTAAATATCTTGATTATTGTAACATAAAAATGATTAAATATCTGATGTTCACATTGTACTACAATACATTTTTCACTTAAATATAAGCAATATATGTGGGAGTTGGAGCCGGTGCAAGGGAAATTGAGGAGTCGGAGTCACAGGTTTGTCTTACCGACTCCACAGCCCTGCTGCTCGCAGTAGGGCAGAGCAATGTACGCATTCGCGAGCCGGCAATTTTTCTGCACAGGAGCGAGATTTTGCCCGGCGACGTGGATGACGCACGAGCCGTCATCAATGGCAATGATCAAGAAGGACGGCGATCAGCTAGGAGAGGAGGGACAGGAGCCGCAACCAAGGACGCCCATCAGACCAGACCAAAAGATTGACATACTGGGAGCGAGATTTTCAAAAGGTATTTGTGGGGTGTACGGGGAGGGGTCAGAGGACAACATGCACCTTTATAGAATGCAGCACAGGGGCTCCTGAAGGTGCTAGTTTTGGTTTATACCTCAAAAATGTGGTGATAGGTTCCCTTTCAGTTTTACATTTTCTCTAAAAGGTGCACAGGTGTCTGTGCAGGACATAAAAAAAATATCCAGGAATACATTACTAAAAACCTAGAATTCATAGTGTAATAAATTGGGTATACAGGAACCAATAAAGAACCCGTCCTTTTACATAAACCTACAGAAAAGCATAGTCTTGCTTCCTTAAAGGAACCTGTCACAAGTTTTTTGCCACCTAATCTGCAAGCAGCAGAATGTAGGGGCAAAGATTCTGATTCCTGTGTCCATTACTAGGCTGCTTAGTGTAGTTTTGAAAAAATCATTGATTAATCAGCAGTAGATTATCATTACAGGACTACTTGGAATGCAGCAGGTAATCCTCCATATTCATGAGCTGTGTATACAGTTGTGCTTAAGTTTACATACCCCGGTAAATTTTTTGCTTTCTTGGCCTTTTTTCAGAGAATATGATTGATAGCACAAAAAGAGAATTTTGTTTACTTACCGTAAATTCTTTTTCTTATAGTTCCGACATGGGAGACCCAGACCATGGGGTGTATAGCTTCTGCCTCCGGAGGACACACAAAGTACTACACTAAAAAGTGTAGCTCCTCCCTCCTAGCATATACACCCCCTGGATAACCAAATATAGCCAGTTTAGTGCAAAAGCTGAAGGAGGACATCCACCCACAAGTAGAGATAGAGCAAAACCCGGAACAACCGGAACCTCTGTCTACAACAACAGCCGGTGAAAACACCCGGAACAAGAAAACTGCCAACAGGCAACAGGGAGGGTGCTGGGTCTCCCATGTCGGAACTATAAGAAAAAGAATTTACGGTAAGTAAACAAAATTCTCTTTTTCTTCATCGTTCCTTATGGGAGACCCAGACCATGGGACGTCTCAAAGCAGTCCATGGGTGGGAATAAACAGAAAACTGAGAAGCAGGCGAAACCTAACTTCACAAATGGGCGACAGCCGCCTGAAGGATGCGTCTGCCCAAGCTCGCATCTGCCGAAGCATGAACATGCACTTGGTAGTGCTTCAAAAAGGTATGCAGACTGGACCAAGTGGCAGCCTGACAGACCTGCTGAGCCGTAGCCTGGTGCCTGAAAGCCCAAGAGGCACCAACAGCTATGGTCGAGTGTGCCTTGATCCCCGGCGGGGGAGGCACTTGAGTACACTGGTAGGCATCGGAAATGGCCGACCTAATCCAACGAGCTAGGGTCGGCTTAGAAGCCGAGAGGCCCTTACGCCACCAGTGGTCAGCACAAAAAGAGAGGTGCACCGCCTAAGAGCAGCGGTGCGAGACACATAGATCCGGAGCGCCCGCACCAGATCCAGAGTATGCAACGCTTTTTCAAAGCGATGAACAGGAGCCGGACAAAAGGAAGGCAGGGAAATATCCTGGTTAAGGTGGAAAGGAGATACCACCTTAGGAAGAAAGTCCGGAGTCGGACGGAGAACCACCTTGTCTTGATGAAAAACCAAAAAGGTTGACTCCGAAGAGAGCGCAGCCAAATCAGAGACTCTCCTGAGGGAAGTTATGGCCACTAGAAAGACCACTTTCTGTGAAAGACGAGACAAAGAAACCTCCCTAAGTGGCTCAAAAGGGGGTTTCTGCAAGGCCGTGAGGACCAGATTAAGGTCCCAGGGATCCAGAGGCCGCCGGTAAGGCGGAATGATGTGAGATGCACCCTGCATGAAGGTGCGCACCTGAGCCTGCCGGGCGATACGCCGCTGGAACAACACTGACAGAGCCGAGACCTGTCCCTTGAGGGAATTGAGGGATAGTCCTAGCTGCAGACCAGACTGCAGGAAGGACAGAAGGGTCGGCAGGGAAAAAGGCCAAGGAGCATGGCCGGAAGAGCGACACCAGGACAGGAAAATTCTCCAGGTCCTGTGATAAATCTTGGCTGAGGAAGACTTCCGAGCCCGAGTCATAGTGGAGATGACTTCAGGAGGGATACCAGAAGTCGTCAAGATCCAGGACTCAAGAACCACGCCGTCAATCTGAGAGCCGCAGAATTCTGGCGGAAAAACGGACCTTGTGAGAGAAGGTCTGGACGGTCCGGAAGATGCCACGGCACCTCTACGGACAGATGGAGCAGGTCTGGGTACCAAACTCGCCTGGGCCAGTCTGGAGCAGTGAGGATGACCCGTCGGCCCCCCATTCTGATCTTGCGCAGGACTCTGGGCAAGAGAGCTAGAGGGGGAAACACGTAAGACAGACGAAACTGGGACCAATCTTGAACCAGCGCGTCCGCTGCAAAGGCCTGAGGATCGTGGGAGCGAGCCACGTAAACCGGAACCTTGCTGTTGTGCCGGGATGCCATTAGATCCACTTCCGGAGTGCCCCACTTGCGGCAGATTGTCCGAAACACTGCCGGATGCAGAGCCCACTCGCCGCTGTCCACGGCTTGACGGCTGAGATAATCTGCCTCCCAGTTTTCCACGCCTGGGATGTGGACTGCGGATATGGTGGACTTGGAGTCCTCCGTCCACTGAAGGATGCGTTGAACCTCCAACATTGCCAGGCGGCTGTGTGTCCCGCCCTGGTGATTGATGTAGGCAACCGCTGTCGCGTTGTCTGACTGGACTCGAATGTGCTTGCCCGCCAAAAGGTGGTGAAAGGCTACGAGAGCTAGGAGCACAGCCCTGATTTCCAGCCCATTGATCGAGAGGGCTGATTCGGACGGAGTCCAAGTGCCCTGTGCTCGGTGGTGGAGATATACTGCTCCCCAGCCGGAAAGACTGGCATCCGTGGTGAGAATCACCCAGGACGGGGCCAGGAAAGAGCGTCCATGAGACAGAGAGAGAGGCCGAAGCCACCACTGAAGGGAGCCCCTAGTCTGTTGTGACAGAGCCACCAACCTGTGCAAGGAAGAGGTCCGCTTGTCCCAACAGCGGAGAATGTCCAGCTGTAGAGGACGCAGATGGAACTGGGCAAAGGGAACCGCTTCCATTGACGCCACCATCTGACCCAGCACCTGCATTAGGTGCCTGATGGAATGACGGCGGGGTCTCAACAGAGAGCGCACCGCCAGATGGAGAGACTGCTGTTTGACTAAGGGCAACTTCACAAGTGCCGACAGAGTCTCGAACTGCATCCCCAGGTACGTGAGACTCTGGGTCGGAGTCAGAGTGGATTTGGGCAGATTGACAATCCACCCGAATTGGGCTAGAGTGGCAAGAGTGAGCGAGACACTCCGCTGACAGTCTGCACTGGATGAAGCCTTGACTAGAAGGTCGTCCAGGTAAGGAATCACTGCCAACCCCTGGAGGTGCAGAACCGCAACCACTGCTGCCATGACCTTGGTGAATACTCGAGGGGCCGTGGCTAACCCGAAGGGGAGAGCCACGAACTGGAAATGTTCCTCTCCGATTGCAAAACGTAGCCAACGCTGGTGTGACACTGCGATTGGCACATGCAGATAGGCATCTCTGATGTCGATGGATGCCAGGAAGTCTCCTTGGGTCATTGAGGCAATGACTGATCGCAGAGACTCCATGCGAAAATGCCGCACCTGAACATGCTTGTTGAGAAGCTTGAGATCCAGGATGGGCCGGAAGGAACCGCCCTTTTTGGGGACTAGGAAGAGATTTGAGTAGAAACCTCTGAACCGTTCCCGGGCGGGAACCGGTACAATTACTCCGTTGGCCTGCAAGGATGCCACGGCCTGTGAGAAGGCGGCGGCCTTGGAGCAGGGGGGAGTTGACAGAAAAAATCTGTTTGGCGGGCTGGAAGAGAATTCTATCCTGTAGCCGTGGGGGATGATATCCCGCACCCACTGATCGGAGACGTGTTGAAACCACACGTCGCCAAAGTGGGAGAGCCTGCCACCGACCAAGGACGTTTCTGGCGCGGCCAGATAGTCAAGAGGATGCTGCCTTGGTGGCAGCAGCTCCAGCGGTCTTCTGGGGACGCGGCTTCGTGCGCCAGTTGGGCTTCTGGTCCTTGGCTGAGTTAGTGGACGAGGCCGAGGGCTTAGAGGACGACCAGTTGGAGGAACGAAAGGAACGAAACCTCGACTGGTTCCTGCCCTGGACAGGTTTCCTGGCTTTAGTCTGTGGCAAGGAAGTACTCTTCCCGCCAGTAGCCTCCTTAATAATCTCGTCCAATTGTTCACCGAACAGCCTGGACCCAGCAAATGGGAGCCCAGCAAGGTACTTCTTTGAAGAAGCGTCTGCCTTCCACTCTCAAAGCCACAAGTTCCTGCGGATAGCGAGGGAATTAGCCGAAGCCACCGCAGTGCGGTGAGAAGCCTCCAGCATGGCAGACATGGCGTAGGATGAAAAGGCCGAAGCCTGAGAAGTTAAGGCAACCATTTCAGGCATGGAGTCCCTGGTGAGGGAATGCATCTCCTCCAGAGAAGCAGAGATGGCCTTGAGAGCCCACACTGCTGCAAAAGATGGGGAGAACGAGGCCCCTGCCGCCTCATATACAGATTTGGCCAAAAGGTCAACCTGGCGGTCAGTGGGATCCTTAAGTGAGGTGCCGTCGGCCACTGATACAACTGTCTGGGCTGAGATTCTAGACACCGGAGGGTCTACCTTTGGAGAGTGAGCCCACTCCTTGACCACCTCAGGTGGAAAAGGAAAACGGTCATCAGAAGCACGCTTTGGGAAGCGTTTGTCAGGACAGGCCTTGGGCTTGGCCAAAGTGGCCTGAAAATTGGAGTGGTTAAAGAACACACTCCTTGTTCTCTTAGGCAAGGTAAACTGGTGCTTTTCTGCCAGAGAGGGTTGCTCCTCTGATACTGGCGGATTGAGGTCCAGTACAGAATTAATGGACGCAATCAAATCATTAACATCTGCTTCACCCTCGGTCAGATCAATGGGGCACATGGAGGTAGCGTCCGAGCCCCCTGTAAAGGCATCGTCCTCGTCCTGCGAGTCAGCTCTGGAATCAGAGCCACGGGACGAGGAAGGCGAGGGGACCCTGCATCTCCTTTTAGGAGGACGGAGTCTGGGAGCAGGTGAAGAATCCTCTGTGAGCTCTGCAGAGCGAGCCGTAGCAGCAGAGGCACCCTGAGAAGGGGGCTGATGCATGCTCAGCAGAGTCCGGGACAACTCTCCCATGGAGTCGGCAAAAGACTGGGAGATAGACTTGGAGAAGGATTCTACCCAAGCCGGGGGATCAGCCACCGGGGCCGGAGCAGCCTGAGGGACCACTGGGGAGACTCCAGGCTGAGGCACCATCATGTTAGAGCAGGCATCACAATGTGGATATGTGCTCGGTTCAGGCAGTACGAGCATACATGCAGTGCATATGGAGTACAGCCTTGCAGTCTTGCTCCTAGTGTGAGACATGCTGCTGAGGTGGGGGCTCTGAGCCAGAATGACCCCCAGAGAGTGTATAAGAAAGGTCCACAACCGGAGGTTGTGGCTTACCAGCCCGTTTGTGTGCCCTCCGGATCCCACAGCTCGGACCCCCAGACAGATTAGCAGAGATGCTGCAGCCAGCGCCTACCAGTCTGCAGAACGCTGAGAAAATGGCGCCGGAGCGAGTATAGGGGGCGGGGCCTAGTCAAAGAGCGGGATCCGGAGGGCCAAGGAGATATACAGGGGAGGGAAACATCTTCTCAGAGAGGAGTGTCCTCCCCTATGCCGAACGGCCGGTGGGCGGAGCCGCACTGTCCCTCTGCATGACTGACATGCAGGGGCAGTGAAAACGAAAGTAGGCCGCAGGCGAAGCCGGGGCCTAAATTTTTCAATGCGGCCGGCGAGCAGGCACCCTCGGCGCGGTTCTCAGGTGAAAACCAGAGAACCGGCCGGAAATCATAGCAAAGTTAAATAACACACTCTCCCCACAATAAAAGTACAAGGGACCCCCCAATAACGTCTCAAATACTTAGCTTATGAGACGCAGGGCCAGGTCCCTGAGGGATGAGTGCTCCGTCCGGCAGGATCCTGAGAGGGCTGCGGATGGAGACCGGTCTCCTGCAAGGCAGTGAGAACCGTGTTGGCTCCCACTTCAAGCCAGAGCCCGAGGGATGGTGAAGGAGCGCGGCATGTAAGGCTCCAGCCTTGTAAATCAACCTTAACAGCACCGCCGACACAGTGGGGTGAGAAGGGACATGCCGGGGGTCCAGACTTGGACCCGCTTTTCTTCAAACTCTTTAAAATCAAAAATCAGATGAGAATGCATGTGTGGATGTGTGCCTCCTGAACACAAAGCATTGAACTGGCTATATTTGGTTATCCAGGGGGTGTATATGCTAGGAGGGAGGAGCTACACTTTTTAGTGTAGTACTTTGTGTGTCCTCCGGAGGCAGAAGCTATGCACCCCATGGTCTGGGTCACCCATAAGGAACGATGAAGAAAATCTTTTTTCCACTGATGGTTAGTGGGTGGGTGAAGCCATTTATTGTCAAACTACTGTGTTTTCTCTTTTTAAATCATAATGATGGGCGGCACGGTGGCTCAGTGGTTAGTACTGCAGCCTTGCAGCGCTGGGGTCCTGGGTTCGAATCCCACCAAGGACAACATCTGCAAGGAGTTTGTATGTTCTCCCCATGTTCGCGTGGGTTTCCTCCCACACTCCAAAGACATACAGTTAGGGACTCTAGATTGTGAGCCCCAATGGGGACAGCGTTCCTGATGTATGTAAAGCGCTGCGGAATATGTTAGCGCTATATAAAAATAAAGATTTATAATGACAACTAAAATATCCAAATGACCTGATCAAAAGTTCACATACCCCAGTTCTTAATACCATGTATTGCCCCCTCTAAAATCAATGACAGCTTCAAGTCTTTTGTAGTAGTTGTGGATGAGGCTCTTTATTTTCTCACAAGGTAAAGCTGCCCATTCTTCTTGACAAAAAGCCTCCAGTTCCTGTAAATTCCTGGGCTTTCTTGCATGAACTGCACGCTTGAGTTCTCCCCAAAGTGGCTCAATGATATTGAGGTCAGGAGACTGAGATGGCCACTCCAGAACCTTCACTTTGTTCTGCTGTAGCCATTGACAGGTCGACTTGGCCTTGTGATTTGGATCGTTGTCATGTTGGAACATCCAAATACGTCCTATGCACAGCTTCCAGGCTGATAGTATCAGCAAATACTGGAGGCAAATTTGCACCCATGCTGCATTCATCTTTCCTTCAACTTTGACCAAGTTTCCTGTGCCTTAGTAGCTCACACATCCCCACATCATCAACAAACCACCTCCGTGCTTTACAGTAGATGGTGTTCCTTTCATCATAGGCCTTGTTGACACTTCTCCAAATGTAACCTTTATGGTTGTGGCCAAAAAGTTCAATTTTGGTCTCATCACTCCAAATTACCTTGTTCCAGAGGTTTGGAGACTTGTCTCTGTGCTGTTGGTATATTGTAAGTGAGATACTTTGTGGCATTTGCATAGTAACGGCTTTCTTCTGGCAACTCGACCATGCAGCCCATTTTTCTTTAAGTGCCTTATTGTGCATCTTGAATTAGCTACACCACCAGTTTTTAGTGAGGCCTGTATTTCAGCTGATGTTATTTGTGGGTTTTTCTTTGCATCCTGAACAATATTCCTAGCCGTTGTGGCCAAATTATTTTTGGTCTATCTGACCGTGATTTGGATTTCATAGAGCCCCTGATTTTCCCTTTTTTTTTAATCACAATTTGAACACTGCTGACTGGCATTATCAATTTCTTAGATATCGTTTTGTATCCCTTTCCTGTTTTATACAATTCAACTATCTTTTCCCATTGATCCATTGACAATTCTTTTGCTTTCACCATCATTGACAATCCAGAAACGTCAGTGGCTGGATGAAAGATGCAAGAGTCTGTCTGGTTCCCAGAAACTCGCTCAGCTTTTATGCACACACAGATTACAAGTAAACAGGTCACAGGTGAGGATGTTACCTTTATTAGCCATTCAAACCCATTTGTGTCAACTTCTGTGCATGTTATCAGGCCAAAATCACCAGGGTGTGTGAACTTTTGATCTGGGTCATTATGATTTAAAAAGAGAAAACACAGTAGTTTGACAATAAATGGCTTCACCCAACCACTAACCATGAGTGGGAAGAAGGGAATTTTGTTTACTTACCGTAAATTCCTTTTCTTCTAGCTCTAATTGGGAGACCCAGACAATTGGGTGTATAGGCTATGCCTCCGGAGGCCGCACAAAGTATTACACTCAAAAGTGTTAAGCCCCTCCCCTTCTGCCTATACACCCCCCATGCTCCCACGGGCTCCTCAGTTTTGGTGCAAAAGCAAGAAGGAGGAAAAAGAATTATAAACTGGTTTAAAGTAACTTCAATCCGAAGGAATATCGGAGAACTGAAACCATTCAACATGAACAACATGTGTACACAAAAAAACAGGGGCGGGTGCTGGGTCTCCCAATCAGAGCTAGAAGAAAAGGAATTTACGGTAAGTAAACAAAATTCCCTTCTTCTTTGTCGCTCTATTGGGAGACCCAGACAATTGGGACGTCCAAAAGCAGTCCCTGGGTGGGTAAAATAATACCTCGTAAGAGAGCCGTAAAACGGCCTCTTCCTACAGGTGGGCAACCGCCGCCTGAAGGACTCGTCTACCTAGGCTAGCATCCGCCGAAGCATAGGTATGCACCTGATAGTGCTTCGTGAAAGTGTGTAGGCTCGACCAGGTAGCCGCCTGACACACCTGCTGAGCCGTAGCCTGGTGCCTCAAAGCCCAGGACGCGCCCACGGCTCTGGTAGAATGGGCCTTCAGCCCTGAGGGAACCGGAAGCCCAGCCGAACGGTAAGCTTCGATAATTGGCTCCTTGATCCACCGAGCCAGGGTTGATTTGGAAGCCTGTGACCCTTTACGCTGGCCAGCGACAAGGACAAAGAGTGCATCCAAGCGGCGCAGGGGCGCCGTACGAGAAATGTAGAGTCTGAGTGCTCTCACCAGATCTAACAAGTGCAAATCCTTTTCACATTGGTGAACTGGATGAGGACAAAAAGAAGGTAAGGAGATATCCTGATTGAGATGAAAGGGGGATACCACCTTAGGGAGAAATTCCGGAACCGGACGCAGAACCACCTTGTCCTGGTGAAACACCAGGAAAGGGGATTTGCATGACAGCGCTGCTAGCTCAGACACTCTCCGAAGTGAAGTGACTGCTACTAGAAAAACCCCTTTCTGCGAAAGGCGTGAGAGAGAAATATCCCTCATTGGCTCGAATGGTGGTTTCTGAAGAACCGTCAGCACCCTGTTCAGATCCCAGGGTTCTAACGGCCGCTTGTAAGGAGGGACGATGTGACAAACCCCCTGCAGGAACGTGCGTACCTGTGGAAGTCTGGCTAGGCGCTTCTGGAAAAACACAGAGAGCGCTGAGACTTGTCCCTTAAGGGAGCCGAGCGACAAACCCTGTTCCAGTCCAGATTGAAGGAAGGACAGAAAAGTGGGAAAGGCAAAAGGCCAGGGAGAAATACCCTGAGCAGAGCACCACGACAGGAAAATTTTCCACGTCCTGTGGTAGATCTTGGCGGACGTTGGTTTCCTAGCTTGTCTCATAGTGGCAATGACGTCTTGAGATAACCCTGAAGACGCTAGGATCCAGGACTCAATGGCCACACAGTCAGGTTGAGAGCCGCAGAATTCAGATGGAAAAACGGCCCTTGAGATAGCAAGTCTGGTCGGTCTGGTAGTGCCCACGGTTGGCCGACCGTGAGATGCCACAGATCCGGGTACCACGACCGCCTCGGCCAGTCTGGAGCGACGAGGATGACGCGGCGGCAGTCGGCCCTGATCTTGCGTAACACTCTGGGCAACAGTGCCAGCGGAGGAAACACATAAGGGAGCTGAAACTGCGACCAATCCTGAACTAAGGCGTCTGCCGCCAGAGCTCTGGGATCTTGAGACCGTGCCATGAACGCCGGTACCTTGTTGTTGTGCCGGGACGCCATGAGGTCGACGTCCGGCACCCCCCAGCGGCAACAGATCTCCTGAAACACGTCCGGGTGAAGGGACCATTCCCCTGCGTCCATGCCCTGGCGACTGAGATAATCTGCTTCCCAGTTTTCCACGCCTGGAATGTGAACTGCGGAGATGGCGGAGGCCGTGGCTTCCACCCACAGCAGAATCCGCCGGACTTCCTGGAAGGCTTGCCGACTGCGTGTGCCGCCTTGGTGGTTGATGTATGCCACCGCTGTGGAATTGTCTGACTGAATTCTGATCTGCTTGCCTTCCAGCCACTGCTGGAACGCTTTCAGGGCAAGATACACTGCCCGTATTTCCAGAACATTGATCTGAAGCGAGGACTCTTGCTGGGTCCATGTACCCTGAGCCCTGTGGTGGAGAAAAACCGCTCCCCACCCTGACAGACTCGCGTCCGTCGTGACCACCTCCCAGGATGGGGGTAGGAAGGATTTCCCTTTCGATAATGAAGTGGGAAGAAGCCACCACCGAAGGGAAGCTTTGGTCGCCTGCGAGAGGGAGACGTTCCTGTCGAGGGACGTCGGCTTCCTGTCCCATTTGCGTAGGATGTCCCATTGAAGAGGACGCAGGTGAAACTGCGCGAAAGGAACTGCCTCCATTGCTGCCACCATCTTCCCCAGGAAGTGCATGAGGCGCCTCAAGGTGTGTGACCGACCTTGAAGGAGAGATTGTACCCCTGTCTGTAGTGACCGCTGCTTGATCAGCGGAAGCTTCACTATCGCTGAGAGGGTATGAAACTCCATGCCAAGGTATGTCAGCGATTGGGCCGGTGTCAGATTTGACTTTGGAAAATTGATGATCCACCCGAAGTAGCGTCGAGGCTGTGTTGGCATGCCTCTAGAGAGGGTGCCTTGATCAACAGATCGTCCAAGTACGGGATCACCGAGTGACCCTGAGAGTGGAGAACCGCTACGACAGTAGCCATAACCTTGGTGAAAACCCGTGGGGCTGTTGCCAGGCCGAACGGCAGTGCCACGAACTGCAGGTGTTCGTTCCCTATGGCGAAGCGCAAGAAGCGCTGGTGCTCTGGAGCAATTGGTACGTGGAGATAAGCATCTTTGATATCGATCGATGCAAGGAAATCTCCCTGGGACATTGAGGCGATGACGGAGCGGAGGGATTCCATCCGGAACCGCCTGGTCTTTACGTGTTTGTTGAGAAGTTTCAGGTCCAGGACAGGTCGGAAAGACCCGTCCTTCTTTGGGACCACAAACAAGTTGGAGTAAAAACCGTGGCCCTGTTGCTGAAGAGGAACAGGGACCAACACCCCTTCTGCCTTCAGAATGCCCAGCGCCTGCAGAAGAGCCTCGGCTCGCTCGGGAGGCGGGGATGACCTGAAGAATCGAGTCGGGGGACGAGAGGTGAACTCTATCTTGTAACCGTGAGACAGAATGTCTCTCACCCAACGGTCTTTTACCCGTGGCAGCCAGGTGTCGCAAAAGCGGGAGAGCCTGCCACCGACCGAGGATGCGGAGTGAGGATGCCGACAGTCATGAGGAAGCCGCTTTGGTAGCGGCACCTCCGGTGGTCTGTTTAGGACGTGACTTAGACCGCCATGCATCAGAGTTCCTTTGATCTTTCTGAGGCCTTTTGGACGAGGAGAATTGGGACCTGCCCGCGCCCCGAAAGGACCGAAACCTCGACTGCCCCTTCCTCTGTTGGGGTATGTTCGGTTTGGGCTGGGGTAAGGATGTATCCTTTCCCTTGGATTGTTTGATGATTTCATCCAAACGCTCGCCAAACAATCGTTCGCCAGAAATTGGCAAACTGGTTAAGCGCTTTTTGGAAACAGAATCTGCCTTCCATTCCCGTAGCCACAAGGCCCTGCGGAGTACCACCGAATTGGCGGCTGCAACCGCCGTACGGCTCGCAGAGTCCAGGACAGCATTAATAGCGTAAGACGCAAATGCCGACGTCTGAGTGGTTATGGACGCCACCTGTGGCGCGGACGTGCGTGTGGCTGCGTCAATTTGCGCTTGACCTGCTGAGATAGCTTGTAGCGCCCATACGGCTGCGAATGCTGGGGCAAAAGAAGCGCCGATAGCTTCATAGATGGATTTCAACCAGAGCTCCATCTGCCTGTCAGTGGCATCTTTGAGTGAAGCCCCATCTTCCACTGCAAGTATGGATCTAGCTGCCAGTCTGGAGATTGGAGGATCCACTTTGGGACACTGAGCCCAACCCTTGACCACGTCAGGGGGAAAGGGATAACGTGTATCCTTAAGGCGCTTAGAAAAACGCTTATCTGGACAAGCATGGTGATTCTGGACTGCCTCTATGAAATCAGAGTGGTCCAGAAACATACTCGGTGTACGCTTGGGAAACCTGAAACTGAATTTCTCCTGCTGGGAAGCCGACTCCTCCGCCGGAGGAGCTGAGGGAGAAATATCCAACATACGATTGATGGACGCAATAAGGTCGTTCACTATGGCGTCCCCGTCCGGAGTATCAAGATTGAGAGCGGCCTCAGGATCAGAATCCTGATCAGCTGTCTCCGCATCATCAACCAGCGATTCCCCTCGCTGAGACCCTGAACAATATGATGATGTCGAGGGAAATTCTAAGCGAGCTCGCTTAGTCGGTCTGGGGCTGGGGTCTGTGTCAGAACCCTCAGCTTGGGATCCATGAGATACCCCGGGAGGACATTGTTGGTCCAGCTGAGGTGGGCCAGGGAACAAAGAATCAACAGAGTCCCTGTGCTGAGATACCGGTCTGGACTGCAAGGCTTCCAGTATCTTAGCCATAGTCTCAGAGAGTTTTGCAAACTCCGGCCCTGTCACCTGAACAGTGTTAGCAGGTGGCTCCCCCTGGGCCCCCCCTAGCAGAGGCTCTGGCTGAGTAAGTGCCACAGGGGCCGAACAGTGCACACAATGAGGGTCAGTGGAACCTGCCGGTAGCGGGGTCGTACATGCGGCGCAGGCAACATAATAAGCCTGTGTTTTGGCACCCCTGCCTTTCGTGGGCGCCATGCTATTATCTTCCCTGAGCAACACAATAGGGTATATAGCCAGAAATCAACTGTGCACTATACAGTGTAAAATAAACATATAATGTTACACTACTGCACAATGGGGCTAGCACCACAGGTGCTGCTTACCACCCGCTTAAAGCGGTTGTGAGGCCACCAGAGTCCCTGCCTGGGTCTCCCAGATTTTTTCCCCCTCTGCAGCGTCCGAGGAGCTGACAGGAATGCGTCCTGAGGAGAGGAGGGAGCCGTGGGCGTGACCCAGAAAGAGCGGGAACTGGTGCCTGCACTGTGCACAGTGAGGGGAGTGGAGTATGCAAAGCATGCTCCAGCCCTCAGTGCTGCTCGTTCTGTGCAGCGTCCCGCCCTTACCCTGCCTGTCAGGGCTATGGGCGGGAGGAAAGGAAACTAGGCCGCAAAAAGCCGGGGACTCTAGTAATAAACGCGGCCGCCGTAAAAGCGCGGCCGGCGTGGAAGTCCCCGGCGCACTACAAGTCCCAGCCGCGCCGCAGTGTTTCCATGGCAGCGGCGGTCAGTGCGGCAGTCCCTATACATAAACACACTCAGCAACGCTGAGTGTGTAATGGCACATATTAACCCGGTCAGCGCCGCTGTCCCCGGTGCACTAGCACACCCAGCAAAGCTGGAGTGTTGCTGTGCGCGGTCCCCACGGGGACACAGAGTACCTCCAAGTAGCAGGGCCATGTCCCTGAACGATACCCGGCTCCTATCCAGCAGGCTCCACAGGAGTTGTGGATGAAGCACGGTCTCAGTGCCTGGAGACCGATAGGATCCCACTTCCACCAGAGCCCTGAGGGGGATGGGGAAGGAAAACAGCATGTGGGCTCCAGCCTCCGTACCCGCAATGGATACCTCAACCTTACAACACCACCGACAAGAGTGGGGTGAGAAGGGAGCATGCTGGGGGCCCTATATGGGCCCACTTTTCTTCCATCCGACATGGTCAGCAGCTGCTGCTGACCAATCTGTGGAGCTGTGCGTGTGTGTCTGACCTCCTTCGCACAAAGCAAAAAACTGAGGAGCCCGTGGGAGCACGGGGGGTGTATAGGCAGAAGGGGAGGGGCTTAACACTTTTGAGTGTAATACTTTGTGCGGCCTCCGGAGGCATAGCCTATACACCCAATTGTCTGGGTCTCCCAATAGAGCGACAAAGAAAAAAAAAGTGTGTGTGTGTGTGTGTGTGTTATCATTCATATTCTCTGAAAAAGGACAAGAAAGCAAAAAAATCTGCTAGGGTATGTAAACTTTTGAGCACAACTGTATGTGATATGTCTACTGCTGGCCACATCCAGTTTAGAAGTGGATGGCATTGCTTAATGCAATGGATTGAGTGAGAAGTATGCATATCAGCACCAGAGAATCCTGACAGTACACACTGTGCGCAATTCTGTGGTCACATTGACTGTGGACTTTTGAGCCAAAACATGGACAATTCCATTAAGTATAAACCTGAATGTATTGTTAAACCAGTGCTTCATCCCGAATGAAAAAAAAACAGATGAACAGAAATGCTGTCAAACATCTACAAATGTGTTTTATCATTATTTGTATTTGGTACAGAAAGGTTCGCCAATCTTTATTAAAATACAAGTTTTATCAGAAATAAATTTGAAAAAAAAAAATTCAATCACTGGAGATCAGAAACAAAAAAAAAAAAAATCAACCCAAAATAAAACACTGAAATACGTTAATAACTTATCTATACAGCATGAGAATTGAACCGTCCACACGATGAGGGTCCTCAGGGGAACTAGATCCATCGGTTGAAGATTTCTTTTTTTTTTTGGATAAGACAAGGTGGTGAGAGCAGTAAGATCTTCGGCATCGAGGACGTGACCGAGAAGTCATTTGTGGAGTGCAGGCTTTCGGATGGATGTGCAGAATTAGTCGCCGCATTTCATAATTTCACTTCAGAACGAGTTCTCCAGAAATTAAAAAAAAAAAAAATCCATCTGGCAAATACTACAAGGTTAACCACAGTTAAGACATGTCCGGGTTAATGGATGAAGAGGGGTTAAAATAACCTTTACACTAAACGAGTGCGCGAGTGTTAAAGGGAAGAAGCGGACTGACAGGGAACCCGTGTCCTGCCAGGGAGATTACATCAGTTAGTATAGCATCACTACATTACAGGTTACCAGCGAACTCACATCACTCTGCAGCATGGTGACGGGTCAGGACACAGGACGGGCGGCGATACGCAGCATCACCCTATAGATCACAGGAATGTTTGCACTGGAACAGAGAATGGTCAGCACAATCCCCCGGAGGAAGAAGGGGTGTCACTTCATACTGGGGGCCACAGAAAACGCATGACTTGAAGTAAAAAGTGAATGCACATTAATGTGAAAAAGAAAAGAAAAAAAAAGACCCTCCCTTCCCCCAATAAATGAGGGAAAAGGGAAAAAAAAATTGACCTGAGGACAGTAACCACCTATACTGCCCCCTGCTGGGGATGGGAAGGGCTGATTTGGTGCGCCAGCCCTGATATTTAGTGTTTGTTCATTGTCTTTCATCCAGTCTCAATCACTGTCATCACCTATCACATGATCCCGCAGCATGAATTCTGCTTCCGCGCCTAAAAAAGGGAGAGGGCAGAGGTTATAAAATGTCATTAAAATAAAAAGTAATCAATTCAATCAAATGCTAGAAAAACATTTTTTTTCTAATTTCAAGGACACCAAATGTCACACCATTTCTGATGCCATGGCACAACCGAAATCCTCCTTTTTGCAAGGCTTACTAAATTGGAATACCGATGTAAGAAGTGTGCTGACATCAGTGGAGAGAATGTGGAATAAATGTAAAGTTTCATCATCCTATCTCGTTTCTTTCTGGGTAAAGCCAAAGACTTATCAGCAGCTCCTCGAAGATCTTTATTGCTAAGGCAGAAGAGACAGCAGCACTCACCGAAATAGTAAAACTATTTCTTTTGTTCCATATTTCATTTAAACTTCATGACACTGAAGGTAGCGGGGGGGCAGAGGTGTGGACATTTGCCTTTTTTATCCACCCATTACAAATTTCTCCCCAGCTACCTTCAATGTCATGAAGTTTAAAGGGAATCTGTCAGCAGGTTTTTGCCAACTCATCTGAGAGCAGCGAGATCTAGTCAGGGACCCCGAGTTCAATGATGTATCACTTAGATTAGTGGATGCAGCCGTTCTGACAGTGACATATTTTAGATTTTGCATGTAGCAGAGCTGGGGGAGCTGTCCCTGCCCACACCAGGCTTTCAGTGTACATTTACATAGATAAGAGCTGCGAATCACAGAAGGTGTGGAGTCCACTAGAGCTCAGGTGCTGCTGAGACCCACTAATGATAAAGATAAGAGGCTTAAACTAACATTACAGGCAAACAAAAATAGACTGAGATAACAGAGACAGGGCTGAAATCTCTGTTTTAACACTTGCAGCATGATGTCTTCAGGTTACATTGACGAAATCTGCTGACAGAGTTCCTTTAAATGAAAAATGGAATAAAAAAAAACAACATTTTACTAATTTGGTGAGTGACGCTTTCTCTTCTGCCTTATTAGCTATTGTTTTTTTACGCTTTGGGGGCCTTTTAAGCTGAGCATCACTCACTAATCATCCATAGAGTCAGGCTATAGTTAGTGAGTTTGTTCACCAAGTTTCTGGGATTGTGCGGTTTTATTTTTTATTTTTCCTTTTGCACAGTTTTTTACGGTTAGCCCTTCTGAACTCCGGATGTAGCAGTATGACCTACAATATGTCAGTGCAGGTGTTTGAAGTGGGCTCAGGAGTGGACCCCGCTCCATACACATGGCCAGCTGAGCTGTTGGATGTCTCTGTAAATTTCTGATCACGAACTTTAAGTTTGCTGTTATCCCAGTGGTGCCCAATATCTACCCCAGACCCATAATGTGATTGCAGGTGTCCGACGGGTTACCATGTCAGCCGCCATCTTTGTAGGCCCAAGAAGCTCAGTCTGTGGCTGATCTTCACAGGATATTGTACATTTTACTTTGTGCAGTAATACTGAAATACTACAACATATAGCGAGGAGAAAAAAGTATTGCAGATTCAAGTGCCCTTGAGGGAAATGAAAAATAAAAAGAAAACAAAACAAAAAAAAAAAAAAAAAAAGAAGAAGAACTATACAAGTTTGACATCTCCATATGAAATAACTGTCCGGTTTCCTTCCAGATTGCAGAGGAATGTACAGTGGAACCTCGCTTAACGAGAATTTCGCTTAACAAGCAAAGCTTTCTGTAAATTTGCAACTCTGTTTACGAGAAAGCTTTGCTGTAAAAGCAAAATCCTCACCGCACACACTTCCGGTACCGTACATCCACCGCGTTCTGACCCGCACTTGCAGTCCACATAAACACACACACAAGCTTGCACAACACACACACACACACACACACACACACTATGCTCACCTTACCTTCCGTTGCATCGCCGGCCTCATGGTTCTTGTAGTTCACCGGTACATCGCGACGTCCTCGCGGCGAACTACAAGACCCAGGAGGCCAGCGATGGAGCAGAAGGTAAGGTGAGCATAATGTGTGTACCTTCAGTTCCATCGCCGGCCTCCTGGATCTTGTAGTTCGCCGCGCCATTCCAGGCTGTGCATCGGCAACCAGCGACGAAGCAGGAACTTCCCCTGTCAGATGCTACTCAAAGGCAGCACGCTGGCCAATCAGAGGCAAGCGGCTCCTGCCTTTGATGTTAGCGCTCTGGCAGCGGAAGTTCCTCCCTCGTCGTTATGGTAACCCGATACACAGCCCGTCCCGGAGAACAGCAAGTCCCAGGAGACCATCGATGGAATGGAAGGTAAGGTGAGCATAATATGTGTGCGTCCTTGTGTGTGTTTGTACGTGTGTGGAATGACACAATAGGGGACCAGGATGGGACACTGAACAAGTTGTGGAACGAATTATCTGCTTTGCAATGACTTCCTATGGGAAATCTTGCTTTGCTTAACGAGTAACTTGGTTTACAAGCACAGTCCCAGAACGGATTGTTCTCGTTAACCAAGGTTCCACTGTATTTTATGATCTTTTGAGAAGGAATTGTATGGCGTGAGTGAATGCCTGGCTTCTGCTCCGTGTGGTACTCACCGTTTTATAGAAGGCCTTCGACTGTGTTCCTAGCACTTCGGATTTACTGACCAGGTCGTCCAGTTTCTCTCCGCGCTGCAGTAAGGACTCCATGGTGTTATGCTGATAATGACCAGAGAAACATATAAGCAAACGCTGAAATAGTAACATGGTAATTCCCGGTGATGTGCTGCGTTCTCCATGTAGTAGGGTTATAGGTGTATTATTATCATCTACAGGCAGCCTAAAAGCTTTATGTGAAACTGCTTATAGTAAAGTGTTAAATTAATAGTCTCTTATTTTACTTATTGTTTTATCCAAATGGTCCCTTTCCATGGAACCCATTAAGCAATACGGATATCAAGGAGGGAAACGCTGTTAGGTCAAATGGACATTCAAAAAAAGTGGGGGCCCCTGGTGTGAGCCGGCAAGGAGAGAATGGCGTAGAAACAGCAACACTCACTCTCCGGTCATGTAAGATATGCAATACTACATGTCTGCTGCAGGGTGATGGAGCAGATACAAGCACCTTCCTTGAGGGGATCAAGAAGTTATCTATAAAAACCTCTAAAAGAGGAACCACCCAAAAAATTTCTCCACTCATTTTATGGGTGAGCAGCTGAATGAGATGGCGGCAAAATGTAGTGCAAGAAGATCCCCCTCAGTGGATGAGGAGAGGTAATGACTCGCTCATCCTGAGGTCACACAGCCGGACTAACACTCGGGCAAGTCACAGCCGGAAACAATCAGACTAGTGCACGAAAGTCCTAGTATTTTCTATCACTCCTATTAGCACTAGAAGTCCCAGAAATTTCGAGCCCTCCCCTGAAGTCCCGAAAGAGGGTCAAACGACATACAACTGAATAGAACTAACTAGAAACTAAATGGCTAAACTCAATGGAAAACAACAACCTCCTGTGGTGCGACAGTAATGGTCTTAATTACAGAACAAAAGACGGTGATTATAGGATGTTAGCTAAAATCCTTCAGGTCATTCGACCCGTCTCTGGGTTCCAAAGGTAGAAATGTGAAATGACCCCTCTCTGGGACTTCTAGTGTTAGGTCAGTGTGCTGTCTGCTGAGCAAATGGATAGCACATTCACCAAATATACACCCGCCTTAAAGGGGTTGTTTGGCATAAAGTGATAAATCTGCAGTCCCTCTGTGTCACCCTATGTGACTGCAGACTTTTATATCCTCCCAGGGTACACACTGTGCGCTACGAGGATTGCCAGTTTCTGAGCCAGGAAGGGCGATTACGTGATTGCAATTGTGTAGTATGTCTGTTCCTGGCCAAAACCCGACAAATGTATTGAGCGAGGCTGCACCCACTAGTCAGGTACTGGCCGGGAACAAGCATACTGCACAACTGCAGTCACGTGATCGCCCTTCCCGGCTCAGAAACCATCAAGCCGCACACGCACAGTGTGTGCCCTGGGAGGATATAAAAGTCTGCAGTCACAGAGTGACACACAGAGAGTGACTGCAGATTTTAGACCAGACAACCCCTTTAATGGGAACCTGTCGTATTGACTATATCGGTTTTGCAGACAAAACATTACAGAGCAGGAAGTGCTCATCAGACACACTGTGGGAAAAATGTCAGTAAATCTTGTATACAATGAATTAAATACGAGTCCCGGGGTGGCCAGTGACAGGGTGGGGGGAAAGGGGGCGGCCCCTGCCAGTGACAAGGGGGTGGGGGGAAAGAGGGCGGCCCCCGCCAGTGACAAGGGGGAGGGGGGACATCCGGCCCCCGCCAGCGACAAGGGGGTGGGGGGATCCGGCCCCCGCCAGTGATAAGGGGGTGGGGGGCTCCGGCCCCCGCCAGTGACAAGGGAGAAAGGGGGGGGGGGGGCATCCGGCCCCCGCCAGTGACAAGGGGGAAAGGGGGGGGGCATCCGGCCCCCGCCAGTGACAAGGGGGGGCCCCCGCCAGTGACAGCTGTCAATCACTGACTGCACCACCCACTGGACTCATGCATATAAACACTAAGGATTTCAATGAAAAAAATACAAGTCATCCTGCCCCTTTTCCCACAAGTGTCTCCTCCTCTAGACCGTGCGGTCCAAACATCGGACTGCAGGTACAGCGTGGCAGGTTCTCTTGAAGCTCAATAATTATTATTCACTCACCAGGATGATTTTGGTTTCGTCCAGTTCAGCTTGTACTTTGCTCATTGGATCAGCATCTCGAGGGTTCTGTGAATATAAATATAGATAAAACTTTCCACCGCATCCTCCATCTATTACAATGATGCATTCAATCAGCAGTCAATGTCAGGTAAGGGGACTGTGTGGTAAACAGAGTGCAGCTGAACAAAGATGGATGTGTACATAGTAATGTACTTATGGGATGGCCGTTATTCTTTACATAATATGGAGACGAGAGGAGAGTCTGCCATGTAGATCAGGTAAGGGCGTGCAAAACTGCTAACAAGACAAGTTGAGGTGCATGTGAGCCAACAATAGGGTACAGCCCATGTGTTTAAGGTTTGTACCAATTAAAGGGAGTCCACAGACCATACTGGTTGTCTAATAAAATGTTAGTTTGATACTGACAGAACATTAAGAAAATAGTAATATTTTCTGGCACACGACGTGAATAGTCGGCCGATAGCCACCAGAAAATTTAAATAATACGCTGAACTCTTCCCAATAACACGAAAAAAACCAAAACGTAGGTGAAACCAAGGCAGCAGCTGCATCTGCCCCCCGCGCTTCCTCTCCCTCCGGAGTACACACTGAGCCGGGGGTCAACATTGTTGAGGACAAGAATTGAGTATCCAAAAATACTTAATTCAGCCATTTCATAGACTCGGGTATATAGTTCAGTAGATGTAAACTAACGCACATATTTGTGAATGTTTTTGTTTCTTACTAACATGTATATATGTATATTACATATTCAGTGTATTTTCCTTAGACACAGCATATACTAAATATATATATATATATATATATATATATATATATATATATATATATATATATATATATATATATATATATAAACTTGAAGATGGCTGCCGCTTCCTGTTTTGCACATGGGACGATGGACAAAGAAATTCCTGGAGCCTGGACTGACCAATCCAAGGAGGATGTGCAGATCTCTCTACCTCGTGAAGCCCCGTCCTATGATACTTGATTGGACTAAAACTTTTGTTTACACCCCCTTATTGCTCGGTCTAGGTTTTTTTTTCAAATAATAAAGACCACTTGGTCAGTGCCAGTCATGGAGATAGCTATTACTGACTTGCTGTCCGTTATTATTTAATCTCACGTGCACACATGACATTTTAATATGAAACAGCAGTCAGATCCTGAGCGATCCTTTGAGTCTCATCATCGTCGTCATTTTAACCTTGACAACATTACTGCACTTTGTAAAGGTGTGATATTACACATCTGTAAATCTATTAGTGCACATCATCTGGAAGGAAAAAATACAAATCTGAAACTTGGCTATATTCACCCCCCCACTGCTCCAGAGCAGTCTCCGGCCTTACACTGCTGCATGTAACTGAATAGGATAACTGAAGTGAGCACTAATATATATATTATGAGTGCAAGCCAAAAAGAAGGGAATTTTGTTTACTTACCGTAAATTCCTTTTCTTCTAGCTCCAATTGGGAGACCCAGACAATTGGGTGTATAGCTTCTGCCTCCGGAGGCCACACAAAGTATTACACTTAAAAGTGTAACCCCTCCCCTTCTGCCTATACACCCCCCCGTGCATCACGGGCTCCTCAGTTTTGGTGCCAAAGCAGGAAGGAGGAAACATATAAATTGGTCTAAGGTAAATTCAATCCGAAGGATGTTCGGAGAACTGAAAACCATGAACCAAGAACAATTCAACATGAACAACATGTGTACACAAAAGAACAACAGCCCGAAGGGAACAGGGGCGGGTGCTGGGTCTCCCAATTGGAGCTAGAAGAAAAGGAATTTACGGTAAGTAAACAAAATTCCCTTCTTCTTTGTCGCTCCATTGGGAGACCCAGACAATTGGGACGTCCAAAAGCAGTCCCTGGGTGGGTAAAAGAATACCTCGGTAATAGAGCCGTAACACGGCCCCTTCCTACAGGTGGGCAATCGCCGCCTGAAGGACTCGCCTACCTAGGCTGGCAGGAGATAAGAGATGGAAAAGAAGGGAATTTTGTTTACTTACCGTAAATTCCTTTTCTTCTAGCTCTAATTGGGAGACCCAGACAATTGGGTGTATAGGCTATGCCTCCGGAGGCCGCACAAAGTATTACACTCAAAAGTGTTAAGCCCCTCCCCTTCTGCCTATACACCCCCCGTGCTCCCACGGGCTCCTCAGTTTTGGTGCAAAAGCAAGAAGGAGGAAAAAGAATTATAAACTGGTTAAAAGTAACTTCAATCCGAAGGAATATCGGAGAACTGAAACCATTCAACATGAACAACATGTGTACACAAAAAAACAGGGGCGGGCGCTGGGTCTCCCAATTAGAGCTAGAAGAAAAGGAATTTACGGTAAGTAAACAAAATTCCCTTCTTTGTCGCTCTATTGGGAGACCCAGACAATTGGGACGTCCAAAAGCAGTCCCTGGGTGGGTAAAATAATACCTCATAATAGAGCCGTAAAACGGCCTCTTCCTACAGGTGGGCAACCGCCGCCTGAAGGACTCGTCTACCTAGGCTGGCATCCGCCGAAGCATAGGTATGCACCTGATAGTGCTTCGTGAAAGTGTGCAGGCTCGACCAGGTAGCCGCCTGACACACCTGCTGAGCCGTAGCCTGGTGCCTCAAAGCCCAGGACGCGCCCACGGCTCTGGTAGAATGGGCCTTCAGCCCTGAGGGAACCGGAAGCCCAGCAGAACGGTAGGCTTCGATAATTGGCTCCTTGATCCACCGAGCCAGGGTTGATTTGGAAGCCTGTGACCCTTTACGCTGGCCAGCGACAAGGACAAAGAGTGCATCCGAGCGGCGCAGGGGCGCCGTACGAGAAATGTAGAGTCTGAGTGCTCTCACCCAATCTAACAAGTGCCAATCCTTTTCACATTGGTGAACTGGATGAGGATAAAAAGAAGGTAAGGAGATATCCTGATTAAGATGAAAGGAGGATACCACCTTAGGGAGAAAATCCGGAACCGGACGTAGAACCACCTTGTCCTGGTGAAACACCAGGAAAGGGGCTTTGCACGACAATGCTGCTAGCTCAGACACTCTCCGAAGAGAAGTGACTGCTACTAGAAAAACCACTTTCTGCGAAAGTCGTGAGAGGGAAATATCTCTCATTGGCTCGAATGGTGGTTTCTGAAGAACCATCAGAACCCTGTTTAGATCCCAGGGTTCTAACGGCCGCTTGTAAGGAGGAACGATGTGACGAACCCCCTGCAGGAACGTGCGTACCTGTGGAAGCCTGGCTAGGCGCTTCTGGAAAAACACAGAGAGCGCTGAGACTTGTCCCTTAAGGGAGCCGAGCGACAAACCCTTTTCCAGTCCAGATTGAAGGAAGGACAGAAAAGTGGTCAAGTCAAAAGGCCAGGGAGAAAAACCCTGAGCAGAGCACCACGACAGGAAAATTTTCCACGTCCTGTGGTAGATCTTGGCGGACGTTGGTTTCCTAGCCTGTCTCATAGTGGCAATGACGTCTTGAGATAACCCTGAAGACGCTAGGGTCCAGGACTCAATAGCCACACAGTCAGGTTGAGGGCCGCAGAATTCAGATGGAAAAAACGGCCCTCGAGATAGCAAGTCTGTTCGGTCTGGTAGTGTCCACGGTTGGCCGACCGTGAGATGCCACAGATCCGGGTACCACGACCTCCTTGGCCAGCCTGGAGCGACGAGGATGGCGCGGCGGCAGTCGGTCCTGATCTTGCGTAACACTCTGGGCAACAGTGCCAGCGGAGGAAACACATAAGGGAGCTGAAACTGCGACCATCCTGAACTAAGGCGTCTGCCGCCAGAGCTCTGGGATCTTGAGACCGTGCCATGAACATTGGTACCTTGTTGTTGTGCCGGGACGCCATGAGGTCGACGTCCGGCACCCCCCAGCAGCAACGGATCTCCTGAAACACGTCCGTGTGAAGGGACCATTCCCCTGCGTCCATGCCCTGGCAACTGAGATAATCTGCTTCCCAGTTTTCCACGCCTGGGATGTGAACTGCGGATATGGTGGATGCCGTGGCTTCCACCCACATCAAAATCCGCCGGACTTCCTGGAAGGCTTGCCGGCTGCGTGTGCCGCCTTGGTGGTTGATGTATGCCACCGCTGTGGAATTGTCCGACTGAATTCGGATCTCCTTGCCCTCCAGCCACTGCTGGAACGCTTTCTGGGCAAGATACACTGCCCGTATTTCCAGAACGTTGATCTGAAGCGAGGACTCTTGCTGGGTCCACGTACCCTGAGCCCTGTGGTGGGGAAAAAACCGCTCCCCACCCTGACAGACTCGCGTCCGTCGTGACTACTTCCCAGGATGGGGGTAGGAAGGATTTCCCCTTCGATAACGAAGTGGGAAGAAGCCACCACCGAAGGGAAGCTTTGGTCGCCTGAGAGAGGGAGACGGTCCTGTCGAGGGACGTCGGCTTCCTGTCCCATTTGCGTAGGATGTCCCATTGAAGGGGACGCAGGTGAAACTGCGCGAAAGTGACTGCCTCCATTGCTGCCACCATCTTCCCCAGGAAGTGCATGAGGCGCCTCAAGGGGTGTGACTGGCCTTGAAGGAGAGATTGTACCCCTTTCTGTAGTGCCTACTGCTTGAACAGCGGAAGCTTCACTATCGCTGAGAGGGTATGAAACTCCATGCCAAGATATGTCAGCGATTGGGCCGGTGTCAGATTTGACTTTGGAAAAATTGATGATCCACCCGACACCCTGGAGAGTCTCCAGGGAAGCGTCGAGGATGCGTTGGCATGCCTCTTGAGAGGGTGCCTTGATCAGCATCCAAGTACGGGATCACCGAGTGACCCTGCGAGTGTAGGAGCGCTACTACAGTAGCCATAACCTTGGTAAAAACCCGTGGGGCTGTTGCCAGGCCGAACGGCAGTGCCACGAATTGCAGGTGTTCGTTTCCTATGTCGAAGCGCAAGAAGCGCTGGGCTCTGGAGCAATCGGTACGTGGAGATAAGCATCTTTGATATCGATCGATGCAAGGAAATCTCCTTGGTACATTGAGGCGATGACGGAGCGGAGGGATTCCATCCTGAACCGTCTGGTTTTACATGTTTGTTGAGCAGTTTCAGGTCCAGGACCGGGCGGAAAGACCCGTCCTCCTTTGGGACCACAAACAAGATGGAGTAAAAACCGTGGCTCAGTTGCTGAAGAGGAACCGGGATCACCACTCCTTCTGCCTTCAGAGTGCACAGCGCCTGCAGAAGAGCCTCGGCTCGCTAGGGAGGCGGGAATGACCTGAAGAATCGAGTCGGGGGACGAGAGGTGAACTCAATCTTGTAACCGTGAGACAGAATGTCTCTCACCCAGCGGTCTTTTATTTGTGGCAGCCAGGTGTCGCAAAAGCGGGAGAGCCTGCCACCGACCGAGGATGCTACTAGAGGAGGTCGAAGTCATGAGGAAGCCGCTTTGTTAGCGGCGCCTCCGGTGGCCTTTTAAGGACGTGACTTAGACCGCCATGCATCAGAGTTCCTTTGTTCTTTCTGAGACCTTTTGGACGAGGAGAATTGGGACCTGCCCCGCCCTGAAAGGACCGAAACCTCGACTGCCCTCTCCTCTGTTGGGGTATGTCCTGTTTGGACTGGGGTAAGGATGTATCCTTTCCCTTGGATTGTGTGATGATTTCATCCAGACGCTCGCCAAACAGCCTGTCGCCAGAAATTGGCAAACTGGTTAAGCGCTTTTTTGGAAGCAAAATCTGCCTTCCATTCCCGTAGCCACAAGGTCCTGCGGAGTACTACCGAATTGGCGGCCGCGACCGCCGTACGGCTCGCAGAGTCCAGGACAGCAATAATAGCGTAAGACGCAATTGCCGAGGTCTGGGTGGTAATGGATGCCACTTGTGGCGCGGCCATGCATGCGGCTGCTTCAATTTGCGCTTGACCTGCTGAGATAGCTTGTAGCGCCCATACGGCTGCGAATGCTGGGGCAAAAGAAGCTCCGATAGCTTCATAGATGGATTTCAACCAGAGCTCCATCTGCCTGTCAGTGGCATCCTTGAGCGAGGCCCCCTCTTCCACTGCAAGTATGGATCTAGCCGCCAGTCTGGAGATTGGAGGATCCACTTTGGGACACTGAGTCCAACCTTTAACCACGTCAGGGGGAAAAGGATAACGTGTATCCTTAAGGCGCTTAGAAAACCGCTTATCTGGACAAGCATGGTGATTCTGGACTGCCTCTCTGAAATCAGAATGGTCCAGAAACATACTCGGTGTAAGAGAAGCTGACTCCTCCGCCGGAGGAGCTGAGGGAGAAATATCCAGCATTTGATCGATGGACGCAAAAATAACGTTCACTATGGCGTCCCCGTCTGGAGTATTAAGATTGAGAGCGCCCTCAGGATCAGAATCCTGATCAGCTGTCTCCGCTTCATCCACCAGAGATTCCCCCCGCTGAGACCCTGAACAATATGATGTCGAGGGAAATTCTAAGCGAGCCCGCTTAGTCGGTCTGGGGCTGGGGTCTAAGTCAGAACCCTCAGTCTGGGATGTATGAGATACCCCGGGAGGACATTGTTGGTCCAACTGAGGGGGGCCAGGGAACAATGATTCAACAGAGTCCCTTTGCTGAGATACCGGCCTGGACTGCAAGGCTTCTAGTATCTTAGTCATAGTCTCAGAGAGTTTTGCAAACTCCGTCCCCATCACTAGGACAGTGTCAACAGGTGGCTCCCCCTGGGCCCCTCTTAGCAGAGGCCCTGGCTGAAGAAGTGTCACAGGGCCGAACATTGCACACAATGAGGGTCAATGGAACCTGCCGGCAGCTGGGTCGTACAAGCGACGCAGGCAGCATAATAAGCCTGTGCTTTGGCACCCCTGCCTTTTGTGGCGCCATGCTATTGTTTTCCCTGAGTAACACACTAGGGTATATAGCCAGAATTAACTGTGCTCATACAGTGTAAAATATATACTATAAACAAATAATGTATCAATACACTACAGCACCATGGGGCTAGCACCACAGGTGCTGCTTACCATCCGCCTAAAGCGGTTATGAGGCCACCAGAGACCGTGTCTGGGTCTCCCAGGGTTAATCCCTCTCTGCAGCGTCGGAGGAGCTGACAGGAATGGCAGCAGGGCGTCCTGACGAGAGGAGGGAGCCGTGGGCGTGGCCGAGGTGCTCACACTGTGCACAGTGAGGGGGGTGGGGTATGGAAATCATACTCCAGCCCTCAGTGCTGCTCGTTCCGTGCAGCGTCCCGCCCTTCCCCTGCCTGTCAGGGCTGAGGGCGGGAGAAAGGGAAACTAGGCCGTAAGCAAGCCGGGGACTCGAGTATACGCGTGGCCGCCGTAAAAGCGCGGCCGACGCCGAAGTCCCCGGCGAACTACAAGTCCCAGCCGCGCCGCAGTTTCCCATGGCAGCGGCGGTTAGCGCGGTAGCCCCTACATATAAACACACTCAGCGACGCTGAGTGTGTAATGGCACAGTTTAACCCGGTCAGCGCCGCGGCCCGGTGCACTAGCACACCCAGCAAAGCTGAGGTGTTGCCGTGCGCGGTCCCCACAGGGATACAGAGTACCTTCACGTAGCAGGGCCATGTCCCTGAACTGTACCCGGCTCCTATCCAGCAGGCTCCACAGGAGTTGTGGATGAAGCACGGTCTCAGTGCCTGGAGACCGATAGGATCCCACTTCACCCAGAGCCCTGAGGGGGATGGGGAAGGAAAGCAGTATGTGGGCTCCAGCCTCCGTACCCGCAATGGATACCTCAACCTTAACAACACCGCCGACAAGAGTGGGGTGAGAAGGGAGCATGCTGGGGGCCCTATATGGGCCCACTTTTCTTCCAACCGACATAGTCAGCAGCTGCTGCTGACTAATCTGTGGAGCTGTGCTGTGCGTGTCTGACCTCCTTCGCACAAAGCAAAAAACTGAGGAGCCCGTGGGAGCACGGGGGGTGTATAGGCAGAAGGGGAGGGGCTTAACACTTGAGTGTAATACTTTGTGCGGCCTCCGGAGGCATAGCCTATACACCCAATTGTCTGGGTCTCCCAATAGAGCGACAAAGAAAACAATATTTTTCCATATGCTTGAGGCATTATACTATTATCTAAGTTTGATGTGCAGCCTTATCCTTGTATAGTATGTATTTTTTTGGCTTGCACTCATAATATATATATATATATATATATATATATATATATATATATATATATATATATATATATATATATATATATATATATATATATATATATATATATATATATATATATATATTAGTGCTCACTTCAGTTATCCTATTCAGTTATATGCAGTTTTTTTCTGAATGTGAACACAGCTCCGCCCCTTTCGGCCATGTTTTTTCCATCTCCTATATAAGAAAGTCCTTAGTTACCCCTCTCCACCCACAGCAGTTTTTAATTGCAATGAGATGACACACAGTTAGGGTCACAGAGCTAGGGACCCCAATATAGAGATATACCTTGACGAGGTTTTGGGGCTCAGTTACATTGATCAATGCGATTGCTAAATATCTCCTTTTTCCTAATATTCATGGCAGGTATGCAATTCATTATTCACATGTTCAAATTAGCAAGTGGCATTTTTCATTGTATTTTCCAATATTTTTCCATATGCTTGAGGCATTATACTATTATCTAAGTTTGATGTGCAGCCTTATCCTTATATATTACATTGCTGCATGCACTTGACCACTGCAGGTAATCATTAAGCCCTGTGGACGGGCCCCGACAACATCAGCATCAATTCCAAGCCCGGTGACTGGCCACAGACGTCATGTGCTGTAGTCGCAATGTCACTGCTGCAGCCGTCCTGAAAAAATGGTAGCAATGGTGGAGAGACAGCGCCACACCTGGGGAGGGTTAGGGGTTGTTTTTTGTTTTTACAGCTACAAGTCTATAAAAAAAAATAAATCTTTTTTTCTTTCAAAACCCTTTTAAAAAGGTTTTAGTTTAGATTACTCAAATACCCTACTGATATTGAATTATTGGGGGATCGGATGCCCACTCTTGTTTTCCAAAATTTTCTCCCCCATCAGCCAGGCCGGCCAGTCAATGGACGCAAAAGAGTGTCCATAGCATACTTTAATATATTTCACTTATATTTCTTCAAGGGTTGTAATCTAATCTTTCCACTTATAGTGGGTTAAAGCGAATCTAAATCACCAGGTTTTTCCCCTATAAGCTGCAGCCATCCCCAGTGAGCTCTTATATATAGTATTCTAGAATGCAGTATATAAGAGCTCAGGCCATGCTGTGTGTTGCGTAAAAAACACCATTTCTTCTACTCATCTGGGAAGCTGTCGGGTCCAATGGGCATCATTGATCTCGGGTCAGGGGCTTTCTCTATCCTGTGCAGTCACCATCCTCTTTCCCAGCTCCGTGTGAATGATGCATCCTACGTCATCCGCACAGTGTCCTCCATTGCTACTCCTACACATGCGCACTTATCTCTGCCCTACTGAGAGCATATCTAAGTACTGTAGTGCACATGTGCGGACGGTCTTTGACTTTTCCCCGTGTCTGTGCATTACAGTACTTTGCTCTGTCCTCAACGGGACAGAAAGATGTGCGTGTGTGCAGCAGCACAACGCCGGCCTGTGAGGAGGACGTAAGACGCGTCATCCACGCAAAGCAGGGAAGGAGGACGGCGATAGCATGAAGAGAGGAGGCACCGGACTGAGACCAGCAAAACCCATTGGACCCGACCGCACCACGAGTATAATAAAAGGTCTCTGGGCTCTTATATACAGTATTTTGGAATGCAGTATATAAGGGATCACTGGTGGGGGCTGCAGCTTACAGGGGACAAATCTGGTTACAGGTTCCCTTTGACCCACTACAAGTGGGAAGATTAGATTACAACCCTTGAAGTAAATGTATGTGAAATATATCGAAGTATATAACGGAAACACTCTTGGTTCCCTTGACTGGCCAGCCTGACTCACAGGGAGAACGTTTTGGAAGACAAAAGTGGGTTTCCTATCCCCCAATAATTCAATATCATTAGGGTATTTGCGTTTCAGTAATATATATGAAGCAGGGAAAGAGGATGGTGATCGCAAGCAGAGAAGAGGCAAAGGATCAAGACCAGCGACGCCCATCGGACCGGACCGCCCCGCAAGGGAGAATAATAAAAGGTGTTTACGTTATACAGCACAGCCTGGACTCATATACAGTATTCTGGAATACTGTATATAAGAGCTCACTAATGGTGGCCACAGCTTATAGGGGACAAATCTGGTGACAGGTTCCCTTTAAGGACTAAAAATGCAAGTCAATAAGGGGTTACAAGTCAGAAATGTGAAGATAATCGCTCTCACACTGCCCCTTATGAAGAGTGGAGAAGCGATTACACTAAACATTCCTCAGGCATCACGTGTCCGAGATCTCCCGCTCTGAGCTGACAGATTCATGTACGCCGGGTCTGCTGATCTTAGCTCGGACTGTGTGAAGCCAGCCTTAATGTGAATGTTCGATTACATAGTGCCGAAATGCATATGACACAAATGAGATTTGGGTGTGTAGAGAGCAAGTGAGAAAAAACAAGGATATAAAAGCATTCACCAAGATTTCCATTACATTTTAGTAATAGACTCCGCGTGATGTGACCCTGTGCAGCCGCAGCGCACTGCAAGCCTCAGTCTGTACGAGACAGAACGCAAAAATCCTCACCCGGATAGAATATAAGCTAATTAAATTGCTACAGAATATACATTTTCTTTTTTTTCTACTTTTTTTTTTTCCTTTTCGATTGCAGACATTTCATTTCCTGTGAATTATTTTGCAGGCCGCCATCTTGCCCGAGCTGCTGATAAAAGTATTCAGAGATACGATTTAGAGCCAAACATGGGAAGATTGAGGATGTTCCTTTGACCTCTGCACAGGTCACACTGCAATAGAGGTTTAGTGCAGAGAGGGGGCGGAGGGGATCTGTGACTTCACCTATTGTGAATGGTCAACCCTGGGCTGTCTACTGTATACAGAGGCATTATCTGCCATTGCAATCATTTGTGATGATGGTCCCAAGTGATTATGCCAGAAGGGAAGCACTTTGAAAAATCACACATTTTTTGTACAATGTTGATTTGTGCAAAAATATTGCAACTTCTGGTGTCTACATGCCCAAAGAAGGGAATTTTGTTTACTTACCGTAAATTCCTTTTCTTCTAGCTCCAATTGGGAGACCCAGACAGTGGGTGTATAGCTACTGCCTCTGGAGGCCGCACAAAGAACTACACTTAAAAGTGTAAGGCCCCTCCCCTTCTGGCTATACACCCTCCCGTAGGAGTACAGATTCCTCAGTTTTAGTACCAAAGCAAGAAGGAGGAAAGCCAATAACAGTTTCAAAAACAAATTCAATCCGATAACAAGATCGGAGAACTTAAGAAACAACATGAACAACATGTGCACCCGAAAAACGAAACCCTAAGAACAAATAGGGCGGGTGCTGGGTCTCCCAATTGGAGCTAGAAGAAAAGGAATTTACGGTAAGTAAACAAAATTCCCTTCTTTTTCGCTCCTAATTGGGAGACCCAGACAGTGGGACGTCCAAAAGCAGTCCCTGGGTGGGTAAAAAGATACCACATGAACGGGCTGTCAGACAGCCTCTTCCTACAGGTGGGCCACCGCCGCCTGAAGGACCTGTCTACCTAGGCTGGCATCTGCCGAAGCGTAGGTATGCACTTGATAGTGTTTGGTAAACGTGTGCAGACTCGACCAGGTAGCCGCCTGGCACACTTGCTGAGCCGTAGCCTGATGCCGCAATGCCCAGGACGCACCCACGGCTCTGGTAGAATGGGCCTTCAGTCCAGATGGAATCGGAAGCCCAGCAGAACGGTATGTGTGAAGAATTGGTTCCTTGATCCACCGCGCCAGGGTGGATTTGGAAGCTTGCGATCCCTTATGCTGACCAGCGACTAGGACAAAGAGCGCATCAGAACGGCGTAGAGCCGCCGTGCGAGAAATGTAAATCCTGAGTGCTCTCACCAGGTCCAACAGATGTAAACCCTTTTCAAATTGGTGAACTGGATGCGGACACAAAGATGGCAAAGTGATATCCTGATTGAGATGAAAGGAAGAAACCACCTTGGGAGAAAACTCTGGAATTGGACGCAGTACTACCTTGTCTTGGTGAAACACCAGGAAGGGAGATTTGCAAGATAACGCCGCTAGCTCGGACACTCTTCGAAGAGACGTGACCGCCACAAGAAAAACTACCTTTTGTGAAAGCCGAGAAAGGGGAACCTCTTTCAAAGGCTCGAAAGGCGGCTTCTGGAGAGCAATGAGAACCTTGTTCAGATCCCAGGGTTCCAATGGCCTTCTGTAAGGAGGAACGATATGACAAACTCCTTGGAGAAACGTGCGTACTTTAGAAAGCCGTGCCAAGCGCTTCTGAAAGAATACGGATAGCGCGGAGACTTGACCCTTAAGAGAGCTAAGCGACAAACCTTTTTCCAACCCAGACTGCAGGAAGGAAAGAAAAATTGGCAATGCAAATGGCCAGGGAGAAAACCCTTGAGCCAAGCACCACGCTAAGAATATCTTCCACGTTCTGTGATAGATCTTAGCTGAGGATGGTTTTCTAGCCTGTCTCATTGTGGCAACAACTTCATGAGATAAACCTGAGGCCGCTAGGATCCAGGACTCAATGGCCACACAGTCAGGTTCAGGGCCGCAGAATTCAGATGGAAAAACGGCCCTTGAGACAGCAAATCTGGACGGTCTGGTAGTGTCCACGGTTGGCCTACCGTGAGATGCCACAGATCCGGGTACCACGACCTTCTTGGCCAATCTGGAGCTACGAGTATGGCTCGATGGCAGTCGGACTTGATTTTCCGGAGAACTCTGGGTAACAATGCTAGAGGTGGGAACACATAGGGGAGTCGGAATTGCGACCAATCCTGAACCAAGGCGTCTGCCGCCAGTGCTCGGTGATCGTGAGACCGTGCCATGAAAACTGGGACCTTGTTGTTGTGCCGTGACGCCATCAGATCGACGTCCGGCGTCCCCCAGCGGCAACAGATCTGCTGAAACACGTCCGGGTGAAGGGACCATTCTCCTGCGTCCATGCCCTGGCGACTGAGAAAGTCTGCTTCCCAGTTTTCCACGCCTGGGATGTGAACTGCGGATATGGTGGACGCTCTGCTTTCCACCCACGTCAAAATCCGTTGGACTTCTTGAAAAGCTTGGCGACTGCGTGTTCCCCCTTGGTGGTTGATGTACGCCACCGCCGTGGAATTGTCCGACTGAATCCGAATCTGCTTGCCTTCCAGCCATTGTTGGAAGGCTCGCAGGGCAAGATAGATTGCTCTGATTTCCAGAACATTGATCTGCAGGGTGGACTCTTCCAGAGTCCACATCCCCTGAGCCCTGTGGTGGAGATACACCGCTCCCCACCCTGATAGGCTCGCATCCGTCGTGACCACTGCCCAGGACGGGGGAAGGAACGACTTTCCCTGTGACAATGAGGTGGGGAGAAGCCACCAACGCAGAGAGTCCTTGGCAGTCTGAGAGAGGGAGACAGTCCTGTCGAGGGACGTCGATTTCCCGTCCCATTGGCGTAGAATGTCCCATTGTAGAGGGCGCAGATGAAACTGCGCGAACGGGACTGCCTCCATTGCTGCTACCATCTTTCCTAGGAAATGCATGAGGCGCCTCAGTGAGTGCGACTGGCTCTGAAGGAGAGATTGCACTCCAGTCCGTAGCGAGCACTGCTTGTCCAGTGGAAGCTTCACTATCGCTGAGAGAGTATGAAACTCCATGCCAAGATAAGTCAGAGATTGGGTCGGGGTTAGATGAGACTTTGGAAAGTTGATAATCCACCCGAAACTCTGGAGAGTGTCTAGTGCCACCTTCAGACTGTGTTGGCATGCCTCTTGAGAGGGTGCCTTTATAAGCAGGTCGTCTAGATACGGGATGACCGAGTGACCCTGCGAGTGCAGAACAGCTACTACTGCTGCCATGACTTTGGTGAAGACCCGGGGGGCTGTTGCCAGACCGAAAGGTAACGCTACGAACTGCAGGTGTTCGTCGTGTATGACGAAGCGTAGGAAACGCTGATGCTCTGGTGCGATCGGCACGTGGAGATACGCATCTTTGATATCTATTGATGCTAGAAAATCTCCTTGAGACATTGAGGCTATGACGGAGCGTAGGGATTCCATCCGGAACCTCCTGACTTTTACGTGTCTGTTGAGCAACTTTAGATCCAGGACGGGCCGATACGATCCGTCCTTTTTTGGGACCACAAACAGATTGGAGTAAAAACCGTGACCTTGTTCCTGAAGAGGGACGGAGGTCACCACTCCTTCCGCCTTTAGAGCGGCCACCGCCTGCAACAGAGCATCGGCTCGGTCTGGTGGTGGAGAAGTTCTGAAGAAACGAGTTGGCGGACGAGAACTGAACTCTATCCTGTACCCGTGAGACAGAATATCCCTCACCCAACGGTCTTTGACGTGTGACAGCCAGATGTCGCCAAAGTGGGAAAGCCTCCCACCGACCGCGGGTGTGGGAATCGGAGACCGCAAGTCAGGAGGACGCCGTCTTGGCAACGGTTCCTCCGGCTGTCCTTTTTGGGCGTGACTGAGACCTCCAAGAATCTGAGCGTCTCTGGTCTTTTTGAGTCTTTTTTGACGAGGCGAATTGGGACTTGCCCGGTCCTCGAAAGGACCGATAACCAGACTGACCCTTCCTCTGTTGGGGTCTGTTTTGTCTGTGTTGCGGTAAGGATGAGTCCTTACCCTTGGAGTGTTTGATGATTTCATCCAAACGCTCTCCAAACAATCGGTCACGAGAAAAAGGCAAATTGGTTAAGCACTTCTTGGAATGAGAATCTGCTTTCCAATGTCTCAACCACAGGGCCCTACGCAAAACAACGGAGTTGGCTGACGCCACTGCCGTGCGGCTTGTAGCGTCAAGAACAGCATTAATCGCGTACGACGCGAATGCCGCCATTTGCGAGGTCAATGGTGCTACCTGCGGGGCAAATGCACGTGTGACGGAGTCAACTCGCGCAAGCCCGGCTGAGATAGCTTGGAGTGCCCATACGGCTGCAAAAGAAGGCGCTAATGACGCTCCAATCGCTTCATAGATGGATTTCAGCCAGAGCTCCATCTGCCTGTCAGTGGCATCTTTAAGTGCCGCTCCATCTTCAACTGCAACCAAGGATCTAGCTGCAAGCCTGGAAATTGGAGGATCCACTTTTGGACACTGGGTCCAACCCTTGACCACCTCAGGGGGAAAAGGATAGCGTGTATCTTTAAGCCGTTTAGGAAAACGCCTTTCAGGATAAGCGTGGGGTTTCTGGATTGCGTCTCTAAAGTCAGCGTGGTCCAGAAAAGTGCTTAAAGTACGCTTAGGGTATCTGAAATGGATTCTCTCGTGCTGCGAAGCTGACTCCTCCACAAGAGGAGCTGGTGGGGAAATATTTAACATCTTATTGATGTTAAATATAAGATCATTAACTATGGCGTCACCATCTGGTGTATCTAGATTGAGAGCGGTCCCAGGATCAGAATCCTGATCAGTTACGTCCGCCTCATCACCCATAGAGTCATCTCGCTGGGATCCTGACCATTGAGATGAATGTGAAGGCCCGTCATAGCGAGCCCGCTTAGGCTGCCCGGGGCCATCGTCCGAGTCAGAGTCTTCACCCTGAGGTGTATATGCCCGTCCCGGAGCTTGGAGCTGAGGGGGACCAGGGGGCAATGATTGCACAGTGTCCGTGGCCTGAAGTACAGGCCTAGCTCGCAATGTGTCAAGAATTTGTGACATAGTGAGAGACATTCTGTCAGCAAAAGCTGCAAACTCAGTTCCTGTCACCTGGACAGCATTCACAGGTGGTACACCCTGGGTCACGTCCAGCAGAGGTCCCGACTGTGCAAGCGCCGCAGGGGCCGAGCACTGCACACAATGGGGGTCCGTGGAGCCTGCCGGTAGAAAAGTCCCACATGCGGTGCAGGAAGCATATAATGTCTGTGCCTTGGCACCCTTGCGTTTTACGGACGACATGCTGCTGGCTCTCTGCAATGTGAGAGAGTCTATAGCCAAAGGGCGACCAGCGCTATGTAATACCAAGTATTTGTAGAAACAAAATACTAAGAATACTACTGGCACAAGAGGGGGTGAGCCCTGAGGGCTGCTTACCGCCCGCTGAATAGCGGGTAAGAGGCTGCAGAATTCCTTGTCTGGGTCTCCCCGGCTCCCCTCTGCAGCTCAGCGTGTCAGCAGGAATGGCTGCCGGCGTCTGTGGAGAGGGGCGGTCCGTGGGAGTTCCCAAACAAAGTGCGGGAAACAGTGTCCCCTCTGTGCCGATTGTGAGGGCTGGAGTATGTAAAAACGACTCCAGCCCTCGGCGCTGATGCACTGGCCAGCGTCCCGCCCCTCTCCTGACTGGCAGGTCTGGGGGCGGGAACGAACGGAAGCAGGCCGCAAAAGCCGGGGACTCGAGTTATCAGCGCGGCCGCCGTAAAAGCGCGGGCCGCGCTGAAGTCCCCGGCGCACCACAAGTGCCAGCCGCGCCGCAGTCCCAGCGGCCGGCGTGACCGATTCGCAGACGTGGCCAGCGTCCCGCCCCTCTCCTGACTGGCAGGTCCGGGGGCGGGAACGAACGGAAGCAGGCCGCAAAAGCCGGGGACTCGAGTTATCAGCGCGGCCGCCGTAAAAGCGCGGGCCGCGCTGAAGTCCCCGGCGCACCACAAGTGCCAGCCGCGCCGCAGTCCCCGCGGCCGGCGCGACCGATTCCCAGAAGTGTGCCTGCTTCAGCGAAGCTGAATGAGGCCATGGCACAAGCGCCGTAGCGCTGATGTCCCCCGGCGCACTACAACACCCAGCATGCTGCGGTGTGAGCGCCAAATGCACGGGGACACAGAGTACCTTGAGGAAGCAGGGCCATGTCCCTGATGTACTCCGCTCCATCCAGCATCTTCTCCAGGGGCTGTAGATGGAGCACGGTCTCAGTGCCTGGAGACCAGTAAATCCCACTTCACCCAGAGCCCTGTAAAAAGGGATGGGGAAGGAATCAGCATGTGGGCTCCTGCCGCCGTACCCGCAATGGGTACCTCAACCTTACAAACACCTCCGACATACAGTGGGGTGAGAAGGGAGCATGCTGGGAGCCCTGTATGGGCCCTCTTTTCTTCCATCCGACATAGTCAGCAGCTGCTGCTGACTAAAAACAATGGAGCTATGCGTGCGTGTCTGACCTCCTTGCGCACAAAGCTAAAACTGAGGAATCTGTACTCCTACGGGAGGGTGTATAGCCAGAAGGGGAGGGGCCTTACACTTTTAAGTGTAGTTCTTTGTGCGGCCTCCAGAGGCAGTAGCTATACACCCACTGTCTGGGTCTCCCAATTAGGAGCGAAAAAGAAAGAAGATGGTCTTGGGGGAAAAAGCCGGGACAGGACAACAAGGGGCTACACACGCCTGTCAAATTCAACAATAGTGAAATTATATATTAGATATATATATATATATATATATATCTAATATATAAAGCTGAATGTGTGTGGGTGTGTGTGTGTGTGTGTGTATGTGTGTGTGTATGTGTGTATGTGTGTATGTCCGGGATTGGCATCCGCACCGTCACAGCTACAGCCACAAAATTTTGCACACTCACACTTCTGGACCCCGAGAGCGTCATAGGCTATGTTTCAAGGGGAAATGTTAACCCCGCTCTTTACAGTTATTTGCCAAAAAACCTGCCTCCATTAAAGCGAATGGAGCTGGGAGCCACAGTGCAGCCAGAACTTCAGAAGAATGCGCAGCCACGCCCTTATATGGAATGTTGGCATGTCACAATGCAGCCAGGGTAAGAAACAGACAGACAGGGTAAGAGACAGACACAAAGAGACAGACTGACAGGGAAAGAGAGGGAAAGTGACAGACAGGGAAAGAGATAGACAGGGAAAAAGATTGAGACAGACGGAGAAAGAGATAGAGCGAGAGACAGAGAGATATATACAGAGGGGGAGACAGAGAGAATAGGAGAGAAACAGAGAGACAGTTACTATCCCGGGCAGCGCCGGGTGCTATGTTGTGAGGCGAAATTTTAACCCCGCGCGTTCCAATTTACCAATCAGTTTTTCCCCTATCTACATAATGGGGAAAAAGTGAAATGAAAAGTGTTGGGGGCAAATTGACAGCTGCCAGATGTGAACAAGGGGGACTAAAAGAATGAGAGCGATAGCGACAGAGTTTATACAGTACAGTTGCTAAGGTGGGGCCCCGACATTGGATACTCACCACACTCGGGGATATGAACACACACACACAATGCGCTACACACTACCACGTGCTTGAACACATACACCACCCTCAGCACACATCTCACCACACATACACCAACCTCGCCACATAATTGCCCTAAACACACACAAGTCTGGTATTATATCCTTCAAAAATAAAAATCTGATTAATAAGCAGCCAAACTACAAGAACAACAAATGTACCATATAGGAAATACGGCAGCTGTCAGTCACATGACCTGTCTATATGTGTATGTGTGAGCTAATATATACTGTCAGGGGGGAGGGCTTTCTGTTGCCTGGAGATTTATCAGGCTGCCAATAGCAACCAATCACAGCATAGCTTCTATTTTGCTACAGTTAATTAATCTGAGCTCTGATTGGTAAATATAGGCAACAAAGGACATTGTCAGTATGTGTGAGGTCATAGGATGTTAAATCTGTGTGTAATATCTGTGGTGTTGAAATATATGTTGTGAAATGCTTCTATTAGCTTAGTTTTTGCCTTTTAATAATTACATTTCTAATTGTTTTTTCTGTGCAGAATACATTTTTGTTATTATATTCTATTTTGTTAACAGCGGTTATTAACCCGGGCGAAGCCGGGTAGTACAGCGCTATTATATATATATATATATATATATATATATATATATATATATATATATATATATATATATATATATATATATATTACACAGTTAGGTCCAGAAATATTTGGACAGTGACACAAGTTTTGTTATTTTAGCTGTTTACAAAAACATGTTCAGAAATACAATTATATATATAATATGGGCTGAAAGTGCACACTCCCAGCTGCAATATGAGAGTTTTCACATCCAAATCGGAGAAAGGGTTTAGGAATCATAGCTCTGTAATGCATAGCCTCCTCTTTTTCAAGGGACCAAAAGTAATTGGACAAGGGACTCTAAGGGCTGCAATTAACTCTGAAGGCGTCTCCCCTCATTAACCTGTAATCAATGAAGTAGTTAAAAGGCCTGGGGTTGATTACAGGTGTGTGGTTTTGCATTTGGAAGCTGTTGCTGTGACCAGACAACATGCGGTTTAAGGAACTCTCAATTGAGGTGAAGCAGAACATCCTGAGGCTGAAAAAGAGACAAAATCCATCAGAGAGATAGACATGCTTGGAGTAGCAAAATCAACAGTCGGGTACATTCTGAGAAAAAAGGAATTGACTGGTGAGCTTGGGTACTCAAAAAGGCCTGGGCGTCCACGGATGACAACAGTGGTGGATGATCGCCGCATACTTTCTTTGGTGAAGAAGAACCCGTTCACAACATCAACTGAAGTCCAGAACACTCAGTGAAGTAGGTGTATCTGTCTCTAAGTCAACAGTAAAGAGAAGACTCCATGAAAGTAAATACAAAGGGTTCACATCTAGATACAAACCATTCATCAATTCCAAAAATAGACAGGCCAGAGTTAAATTTGCTGAAAAACACCTCATGAAGCCAGCTCAGTTCTGGAAAAGTATTCTATGGACAGATGAGACCAAGATCAACCTGTACCAGAATGATGGGAAGAAAAAAGTTTGGAGAAGAAAGGGAACGGCACATGATCCAAGGCACACCACATCCTCTGTAAAACATGGTGGAGGCAACGTGATGGCATGGGCATGCATGGCTTTCAATGGCACTGGGTCACTTGTGTTTATTGATGACATAACAGCAGACAAGAGTAGCCGGATGAATTCTGAAGTGTACCGGGATATACTTTCAGCCCAGATTCAGCCAAATGCCGCAAAGTTGATCGGACGGCGCTTCATAGTACAGATGGACAATGACCCCAAGCATACAGCCAAAGCTACCCAGGAGTTCATGAGTGCAAAAAAGTGGAACATTCTGCAATGGCCAAGTCAATCACCAGATCTTAACCCAATTGAGCATGCATTTCACTTGCTCAAATCCAGACTTAAGACGGAAAGACCCACAAACAAGCAAGACCTGAAGGCTGTGGCTGTAAAGGCCTGGCAAAGCATTAAGAAGGAGGAAACCCAGCGTTTGGTGATGTCCATGGGTTCCAGACTTAAGGCAGTGATTGCCTCCAAAGGATTCGCAACAAAATATTGAAAATAAAAATATTTTGTTTGGGTTTGGTTTATTTGTCCAAATACTTTTGACCTCCTAAAATGTGGAGTGTTTGTAAAGAAATGTGTACAATTCCTACAATTTCTATCAGATATTTTTGTTCAAACCTTCAAATTAAACGTTACAATCTGCACTTGAATTCTGTTGTAGAGATTTCATTTCAAATCCAATGTGGTGGCATGCAGAGCCCAACTCGCGAAATTTGTGTCACTGTCCAAATATTTCTGGACCTAACTGTGTGTGTGTGTATATATATATATATATATATAGTTTGGACACACCTTCTCATTCAAAGAGTTTTCTTTATTTTCAGGACTCTGAAAATTGTAGATTGACATTGAAGGCAACAAAACACATGTGGAATGAAATACTTAAAAAAGTGTGAAACAACTGAAAATATGTCTTATATTCTAGATTCTTCAAAGTAGCCACCTTTTGCTTTCATTACTACTTTGCACCCTCTTGGCATTCACTTGATGAGCTTCCAGAGGTAGTCACCGGAAATGGTTTTCCAACAGTCTTGAAGGAGTTCCCAAATATGCTTAGCACTTGTTGGCCCTTTTGCCTTCACTCTGTGGTCCAGCTCACCCCAAACCATCTCGATTGGGTTCAGGTCTGGTGACGTGGAGGCCAGGTCATCTGGCGTAGCACCCCATCACTCTCCTCCTTAGTCAAATAGCCCTTACACAGCCTGGAGGTGTGTTTGGGGTCATTGTCCTGTTGAAAAATAAAATGATGGTCCAACTAAACGCAAACCGGATGGAATAGCATGCCGCTGCAAGATGCTGTGGTAGGCATGCTGGTTTAGTATGCCTTCAATCTTGAATAAATCCCCAACAGTGTCACCAGCAAAGCCCCCCCACACCATCACACCTCCTCCATGCTTCACGGTGGGAACCAGCCATGTAGAGTCCATCCGTTCACCTTTTCTACAAAGACACGGTGGTTGGATCCGAAGATCTCAAATTTGGACTCATTAGACCAAAGCACAGATTTCCACTGGTCTGATGTCCATTCCTTGTATTCATTAGCCCAAACAAGTTTCTTCTGCTTGTTGTCTGTCCTTAGCAGTGGTTTTCTAGCAGCTATTTTACCATGAAGGCCTGCTGCACAAAGTCTCCTCTTAACAGTTGTTCTAGAGATGAGAAGGTGTATCCAAACTTTTGAGATATACATATATATATATATATATATATATATATATATATATATATATATATATATATATATATATATATATATATATATATATATATATAGATAGCGCCCCTGTGGTTAGGCACTACAGGGGAATACAGCACCTTAACATCAAGGTGCAGTGCCCTTTGGTCACAGGTGAAAGAGAGAAGAAATGCAGAGTCTTATATTAGATTGAGTAACATTGACTCAGCAGCCCCTACCTTCATATTCCTGGGACTGTTTATATAGTAGGTCCATAGGGGGGTGGAGCCTAGCTGAGCGTGAGACGTGGTTGCCAGGACGACTGAGTGACAGTTAGTCAGTTAACAGTCAGTCAGTAAGGAGTGACAAGAAGAGACGAGAGTAAATTGATGACTGAAAGAAGGGCTAGAAATAACATAGGCCCGACGTCCTGAGCGAGGGTACCCCGAAAGTAAAGAAAGACACTGGAAAAGGGGTAACCTAGACGGAAAGGGGACACTTTAGGTCTGGCGAGAGCCGGCTGAAGAGTTCAAGTCGACACCGGTATAACGGGACCGAGGAGGTTTGTCAGGTTTATCCCCAAACCATTGACAGTTAACCTGGGATCTTAAATAAGAGGAGTCCCGGTACCCATCAAGAGTCTGACTACTAACCCCAAGCCGAGTTCACGACGCTGTTGCGGGATAGATAAAGAAACCGTGCAGCATCAGACCCCTGGGAAAACCAGTGACGAGACTGACGAGTGGGTTAAAGAGGGAGTCACAGAGCCCTCAGAGCAGAGACCGAGAAAGAGACAAAGAAAGGTTACCTTAGAGAAAAAAAAACTGTCATTAAATCTCCTCCGAAACTTGTGACCATTGGCCTTCTGGTAACCGAACTGTTTCTGCTGTGTACTGTGCGAAACAAACCAGATGCCAGTAAAAAGGACTTGTTTAAGCTGATGTGGACTCGGTGTGTCGTCTCTCCGTCATTCGACAGGACCCTGCGACGTCAGAGAAGAAGGCAGCCATCACCGCTCGGTCACTTCCCTCCTGGTCAGCGACCCGCCGCCCTGAGGTGAAATAGCTCCCACTGTGGGGAGCTGAGAGATCTTAAGCTGCCGTCACAATCGCCTCAGAGGTCGGCCGCGGGCAGCACTGGTATACCGCTTACCAAACACCACAGGTGGCGTCACGTATATCCCCAAAATCATCCCTGTACCCCATTCCACAGCCGCAGAGTGACCGCCCAGGGCACAAAGCCGGGACCGACCACCTGTGATAACCCCATCGAGAGTAAAGTAGCCGTAGTCCCGGCGCCAGAGTACCCCTACCGAAAACCCTGATAGTCGACTCTATAATATACTATATATAAGTAGTATAACGAGTAACCCAGTTAGCCAGTATTTCGCTATACGAGCAAAGCTTGCTGTAAATTTGTAACTCTGTTTACGAGCAAGCTTTGCTACACGAGCAAAATCCTCACCGCACACACTTCCGGTTCCGTACATCCACCGCGCTCTAACCCGCTCTAGCAGTCCACACAAACACACGCAAAACAGGCACAAAAACACAGAAACACGCACAAACACGCACGCACACACACACACATTATGTTCACCTTACCTTCCGTTCCATCGCCGGCCTCCTGGGTCCTGTATTCCGCCGGTACAGGATGTGTATCCGCAACTATCGCGACGAGGAAGGAACTTCCGCTGTCAGACGCTATTGATAGGCAGCGCTGACCAATCAGAGGCAAGCGGCTCCTGCCTTTGACGTCAGTGTTCTGGCAGCGGAAGTTCCAGCATTGGTCGCGATGGTTACCCGATACACATCTTGTACCAGCGAACTACGAGAACCAGGAGGCCGGCGATGGAACGGAAGGTAAGGTGAGCATTGTGATAGAGGTGTGTGTGTGTGTGTGTGTGTGTGTGTGTGTGTGTGGAATGGCACAATAGGGGACTAGGGTAGGACATTTAACAAGTTGTGGAACGAACTGTCTGCATTGCAATGATTTCCTATGGGAGATCTTGCTTTGCTAGACGAGTAACTTGGTTAACAAGCACACTCCCATATTGTTCTCGTTAACCAAGGTTCCATTGATCTGGATCCGCGGTGGTTCGAGGGATCTCCGGACCCGGGGATCGGGGTTGCGCGGCCACTCGGATAAAAGGGGAAGTATTTACATGGGATGGTATGGTTACATTTCGTGACGCCACCCGTGGAGCATGGTAAGATGGAGTACCACCGCTGCGATTGGGAGTACCCGGTGGCTATGGTGTGGGAAGCTAGGTGTTTAAACCCTCCACGGGTATGGGGATGCCTCAGGACTCGGTGATGGTGACAGGGATGTGCCGTTGGGACGGTAAGGGTCACTTGTGTACTCACTCAGTCCAATAACTGCGACACCGACAACTGTGGCAAACCAGAGTTCTGGACACTGCTGCCGCTGAGGGAGCACGCCTGGATGCCGTGCCCGTTGGTGTTGCCTGTTAGTCTGTGACCTTTGCCTTGGCACCTAGTCTTCTGGTTGGTCCCGTTAGTGTAAAACTAAATCGGCTCCCGCTCATCAGTATGGCTAACTGGGTGAGCTTTCTCTCAGGGTTCACGCTTGGGATTTTCTGGACCGTGTAGTGGGAAAGTCCTATCCCCCTCGTTGGGCTAGTACCCCGATTTTGAAGCGGGTGGAGAACGGATCTTGAAGGCTCCGTCCTCGTCAGGTAAATTGTCAGGACGCCTGAAGCTCATACCTGACCTAGGGTCCACGTACCCTGTCATGCCCTGGCCCCTGCCCGGTGATGGCACAAGGCCGCCGGCTGTCGTCCTCAACAGTCCATGTCCCTTGTCACGATCCCCTGCGACCGGGGTCCAGCTCCTACCAGGCCCAGACCAACGTCTGCCACCTAGTAATAACAAGGAGCCCAGCCCCTGACCTCTCCTCTCACTTTGAGAGCTACTTCTGTTCTGCCCTTGACACTCCTGACCTCCCCTTAACCAACCCCCCAAGTGGGCGGCCCTATTCCACTCAGGTCGTCCACTGGTGTGTCTGGTGGGTGTGGTTCAGAGTATTCCTAGGATTTTGATTAGCTTGTTCTTGGCAACACCAAAGGTCAGGGACCCATAACCAAGGAGGAGATGGATATCATGCAGAAGGGCAGATTGCACAATACCCTGTGATGACCTGATAGGCTAGGGCATCACATATATATAATAAAACATTACATAGTAGTTAGGATAGCTGGTGTACCTTTTATGCCATGTTTAATCTGAGGGGGGGGGGGGGGATCTAATTGCTAGGACCTTTACTGATCAAATCGGATGAGGAATGTAATCTCTTTTTTCGCCATCAACCCCTTTCTACTTATTATGTGGACCCCGCAGCTCCATCACATCAAGGATATGTGCACACAATGACTTAACCAAGATGAACCCATACTTCTAGCAAACGACGCTTCACGGAGCTGTGGTGGGTTTTGTTTTTTTCTGAAGCGTCTTTGCATTATTTTTTTCAATATCTTCCTGAGCATTTTTCTGGTGATTGCGGCCACTGGCGTGGCGTTTTTTGGAAGGCTTTTTTCATGTCTTTTTTTATTGTTTTATTACACCTATCTTGAATAAGAGACTGTTACTGCTTTTATAATAAAAAAAAAAAAACTGGCATAATGCTCTTGAAGACGTCTGGGTATCTTTTAATGTTTCCCATTGACTTTTATTGTTGTATTGTAAAACACAGAGTATCTTACGGAAAAAAAAAAAGCCACAGAATGGACGTGTCACTACTTTTAATCACTAAAGCAGTTAAAGGGAATCTGTCACCAGGTTTTTGCCACCTAATCTGAAAGCAGCATGATGAAGGAAAAAAGGTCCTGATTCCAGCGATGTGTCACTTACTGGGCTGGTTAGTGTAGCTTTTATGAAATCACTGTATAATCAGCAGTAGATTATCATTACAGCACTACTTTGCGTGCTGCAGGTAGTCCAGCATATTCATGAGCTCTGTATAACTGCTAGATCTGCAGCAGAGAAAACATTGCTTTTATTAAAATGACAGCAAACAGCTTAGTAAGTAACATCACTGGAATCAGGGTCTCTCTCTACATTATGCTGCTCTCAGATGGGGGAGCAAAAACCTGCTGACAGATTCCCTTTAAAGGACTTTTAAAACCCTGAATGTATAAACAGCGAGTCGTGTTTTCATAGGACTACAAGTGTTCATTCTCTTGAGCGTTTTACAGGTTTCCACAGCAGAATTCTCCTGAAAAAAGACATTGTGTGAACGTATCCTAGCATCTAGATCACTGCTTTCTACAAGATCAGAGCCATGTCCTGCTGCTGCCAGCGCTGCAATGTCACAATACCAGAAGCAGCCAATGGCAGGAGATGAATTCACAGCACAATTTATATGAGAAGACGAATTCAACTTACTTGGTACTTGGCAAGGTAAGAGTCCAACGCGTTGTACTGGATAGTGGCGGGAGAGCCAGACGGCCAGTCTATTCTATCCACCTGGCAGGCAAACTCCTCGAGAACCTGAAGAAAAGCAGATGGGAAAAAAAAAAAAAAAAAAAAAAATAATTCCAGCTTTGTTTTATGGTTTTCGCTTTTTACAGCATTTGTTGTACAGTGACAACCTGGGAAACGAATCTTCAGGTCAATACAATTATGATGATACAGTGGAACCTTGGTTAACGAGAACAATCCGTTCTGGCAGTGTGCTTGTAAACCAAGTTACTCGTTCAGCAAAGCAAGATTTCCCATAGGAAGTCATTGCAATGCAGACAATTCCTTCCACAACTTGTTAAATGTCCCATCCTGGTCCCCTATTGTGTCATTCCACACACATACAAACACACAAACACACACATGCACGCACATATTAAGCTCACCTTACCTTCCGTTCCATTGCCGGTCTCCTGGGACTTGCTGTTCACCAGCACGGGCTGTGTAATGGGTAACCATGACAACGAGGGAGGAAATTCCACACCCAGAGTGCTGATGTCAAAGGCAGGAGCCTCTGATTGGTCAGCGCGCTGCCTTTGAGTAGCGTCTGACAGCGGAAGTTCCTGCCTCGTCGCCGATGGTTACAGATACACAACGTGGAGCGGCGAACTACAGGACCCAGGAGGCCGGCGATGGAACGGAAGGTACACATATTATGCTCACCTTACCTTCCATTCCATTCCATCGCCAGCCTCCTGGGTCTTGTAGTTCGCCGCGAGGATTCCTCCCTCGTCGTGATGCACCGGCGAACTACAGGACCCAGGAGGCCGGCGATGGAACGGAAGGTAAGGTGAGCATAATACTGGTTGTGTGTGCGTGCGTGTTTGTGTGTGTTTTGTGAGTACATGTGTGTGTTTGTGTGGACTGCAAGAGCGGGTTGAGCGCGGTGGATGTATGGAACCGGAAGTGTGTGCGGTGAGGATTTTGCTCGTACAGCAAAGCTTTCTCGTAAACAGAGTTACAAATTTACAGAAAGCTTTGCTTGATAAGCGAAATTCTCGTTAAGTGGGTTACTCGTTAAGCGAGGTTCCACTGTTCCAAAGATTTCAAAGAGGTTGTCCTCTACTTTTGCATTGATGTCCTATCCTTAGGGTGGGTCATCAATGTCTGATCGGCTGGGGTCTAACATCCGGCACCCCCGCCAATCAGCTGTACTTGGTGAATACGGCTGATCGGTGGGGGTGCGGGGTGTAGGACCCTGGCCGATCAGACAATGATGACCCACCCTAAGGTTAGGACATCAATGTAAAAGTAGTGAACAACCTCTTAAGATTTTTAAAAGCATTTTTTTTCTGTATTTTACTGTATTTTTAGTTTTTCTAGGAATCTTGACCTACAATCATCATTCGATCACTTCAAAATATTGCAATACAACACTATTGCAATAAATAGAAAAAAATTACGGTGGCTTGGATAAATAAAAATACAAATATGGAGGCAGCAGGAACCTGCGAAACCCCATCATCTCCGCATGATGAGGAAAAGGAATAATGGGCGTAAAACGGCAAGGATTGTCTCACTTAAACTCCATGGTCATATTTTCCCTGTGGCATTTAAGTGGCTAAAAAGCAGTGATAAGAGGAATATCCGGCTGTTGCTGTTAGTGGCAGGTGCTGGCTGTATAACACAGCAGACATCCCCATGTATGAAGCCGACTGAGCTCAATAGCTTACTCCATACACTTGCACAAGAGGATAAACACAATGTGTGCTAATATACCGTATTTTTCAGATTATAAGACGTACTTTTCCTCCCAAAAATTTGGAAGGAAAATGAGGGGTGTATCTTAATATCCGAATATAGCTTACCGGAGGGGGGCTGGGCTGTCTGTGCGGCTCTGTGTGCGAGTGACCGGGTGCGTGCGGGAGGCTGGGTGCCTGCGGCTGACTGCCTCTCTGTGCGGGTGGGTGGCTGTGCGGATTGCGGTGGCTGTGCGGATTGCGGTGGCTGTGCTGCGGGTGTCCCAGTCTGTCCGTGGTCCTGGCTTCAAATGATGGAGACGGGAGTCAGTGCATGCGCAGATGGAGCTCTTGGATGAGAGCGCCATCTGTGCACACGCTGCTCCGGGTGCCATCATTTGAAGCCGGGACCGCGGACAGACTGGAACACTCGCCCCACCGGCCTGCTCCACCACTGAGCCGCTGCTGCCACCACTGACCCGCCACCGCCACCACAGCCTCTGCCTCCTGTGACCTCTCTCCACCACCGCTGCCGCCCCCCTCCGGTAAGATAACACCAGAGTATAAGACGGACCCCATTTTTTTTCTCTCTCTAAAATTGGGTTGCGTCTTATAATCCAGTGTGTCTTATAAAACGAAAAATACGGTATAAAATGATTACATAAGCTAAATTCACACATAAAAAAAAAAAATCTATATAAAGAAGATCCGTGGGAGGATCTGTATGAAGTAATACTTGAAGAAATTATACATTTTTTCTAGGAAGTGAGCTAGGAATGAATGAATGACAATGGGCTGTTAGTGTTCTTTTGTGATTGAACAGCGTCTGTGTGTAGACACGTGCCAATCAGTGCTAATGATCAGACGGTGTAGGGAAACATTTCACTGAAGGATGGGCATGATCATCATCCATATTCCCAGGAGGAATAACAGATGAATGGCCAGTAGTCTTTCAGGACAAGGTGCCCCAGCACTGATATTTCTGGAGCTGAAAAACTATCCTCAAAAAAGGAGATAAAATAAAAATGAATGCCCCTCTTCAAACACTCTTGCTATCCTAAACTCTGCGGCCCTCTTAACCCACCTCTCCCCTCGCTATTCTCCAGCCTCGCCACTCTGCCAATCCCTTCACTGGCTTCCCATCACCCAACGACTCCAGTTCAAAACATTAACCATGACGTATAAAGCCATCCACAACCTGTCTCCTCCTACATCTGTGACCTAGTCTCCCGGTACCTACCTGCACGCAACCTCAGATCCTCACAAGATCTCCTTCTCTACTCCTCTCTTATCTCTTCTTCCCACAAACGCGTACAAGATTTCTCCCGTGCCTCCCCCATACTCTGGAACGCTCTACCTCAGCATATCAGACTCTCCACTACCGTGGAAAGCTTCAAGAGGAACCTCAAGACCCACCTCTTCCACCAAGCCTACAACCTACAATAGCCCTCAGTCCAGTAGACCACTGCGCAACCAGCTCTGTCCTCACCTATTGTACCATCACCCATTCCCTGTAGACTGTGAGCCCTCGCGGGCAGGGTCCTCTCTCCTCCTATACCAGTCTGTTTTGTACTGTTAATGATTGTTGTACATATACCCTCTTTCACTTGTAAAGCGCCATGGAATAAATGGAGCTATAATATTAAATGATATTGTACAGCCCCTTCTTACCTTTTCCAGAAGAGTAAAGCAGACTCTCTGCGGGTACTCTGCATCAGCAATCACCACCCCGGCCAGGGAGTCATTCCGCACATACACGTGACACAGGTACTCTGTATGAAGACAGTAGATAATAAAGCATCTTCTAACATAGTGTCGGAGTCTTCCTTTAACACGTAATATGTGTAAACTAAACCACCCCGGCTAACTCCAATTAGGGCTTGGATTTTTATGTGGACTACTGAGACATGCTGCAAAGCTATGGCCAATCACAGGCAATATTTCGGGGCGTCACAGCACCCCAAGGTGAGAACTCCCCCAGCTGAGCCGAGGACTCCTCATCCCCTCACCTTGCTCCTTCACTGACGAGCGGCTCCCCTTGTCTGATCGCTCCACAATCAGCTGGCTGGTGAATGTCATAAATTCTTGTACACTGCAAGGTGGAGAAATTATTATCACAATGCACCATGGCCCCTGGTAAACAATATAATACACATATCTTAATAAAGCGAGGGAGGGAATGGCACAAGGCGCACGTGTGCCAGAGAAGGGCGCACAAGGAGACATTATTAATGAGGGCACTATGTCTAGTGGACACTAAAAATGAAGAAAACATCTATAGACGGCTGATATTACAGATATATTAGCACAATGTTCCTGTTCGGTTTTCCCTATGGTGCACTGATGTCTTAAAAACCTTACGTAGATGCAAAGCACCAAATAAACCAAAATCTGCAGCCACCTGTCCTGCATGTGGCAATGACATGTGTATTGTGAGGTGTTTGCCTATTTTCTGCCTCAGGCTTTTGGCTTTTAATGTCAAGTAATTATCCTAGCACCACTCTCCACTGGTTGATTGAAGGGTCCTTGGCTTCAATACATGTCAGGGAATACAGCGTGAGGCTGAGGAACTGTAACACCATCATCATGATGTCAAGGAATACAGCGTGAGGCTGAGGAGCTGTCACACAATCATCATGATGTCAAGGAATACAGCGTGAGGCTGAGGAGCTGTAACAGCATCATCATGATGTCAAGGAATACAGCGTGAGGCTGAGGAGCTGTAACAGCATCATCATGATGTCAAGGAATACAGCGTGAGGCTGAGGAGTTGTAACATCATCATCATGATATCAAGGAATACAGCGTGAGGCTGAGGAGCTGTAAGAGCATCATCATATCAAGGAATACAGCGTGAGGCTGAGGAGCTGTAAGAGCATCATCATATCAAGGAATACAGCGTGAGGCTGAGGAGCTGTAACAGCATCATCATGATGTCAAGGAATACAGCGTGAGGCTGAGGAGTTGTAACATCATCATCATAATATCAAGGAATACAGCGTGAGGCTCAGGAGTTGTAACATCATCATCATAATATCAAGGAATACAGCGTGAGGCTGAGGAGCTGTAAGAGCATCATCATGATGTGAGGGAATACAGCGTGAGGCTGAGGAGCTGTAAGAGCATCATCATGATGTGAGGGAATACAGCGTGAGGCTGAGGAGCTGTAAGAGCATCATCATGATGTGAGGGAATACAGCGTGAGGCTGAGGAGCGGTAAGAGCATCATCATGATGTCAAGGAATACAGCATGAGGCTGAGGAGCGGTAAGAGCATCATCATGATGTAAGGGAATACAGCGTGAGGCTGAGGAGCTGTAACATCATCATGATGTAAGGGAATACAGCGTGAGGCTGAGTAGCTGTAACATCATCATGATGTAAGGGAATACAGCGTGAGGCTGAGGAGCTGTAACATCATCATGATGTCAGGGAATACAGCGTGAGGCTGAGGAGCTGTAACATCATCATGATGTCAGGGAATACAGCGTGAGGCTGAGGAGCTGTAAAAGCATCATCATGTTCCGACGCATCCAGACACAAATATAGAACTTCAAATTGTGATTTCTCCTGCTGGAGCATTGCTTTTGGGTCATAAATGGTTCAATTTGCTTATCTTTTAAATGGCTACACAGTCGGTTTGAGGGTGTAAGAGTTTCTGAGCAGATCCTTTAGAAATTACATAGAAATTCACAATAAGATGGCGTGTGAATACAGCCTTCTTCAGACACCAATGGTTGACATACGTGTGTTCTAACAGTGTTTTTCATGGCTTCAACAAAGAAGGGAATTTTGTTTACTTACCGTAAATTCCTTTTCTTCTAGCTCTAATTGGGAGACCCAGACAATTGGGTGTATAGGCTATGCCTCCGGAGGCCGCACAAAGTATTACACTCAAAAGTGTTAAGCCCCTCCCCTTCTGCCTATACACCCCCCGTGCTCCCACGGGCTCCTCAGTTTTGGTGCAAAAGCAAGAAGGAGGAAAAAGAATTATAAACTGGTTAAAAGTAACTTCAATCCGAAGGAATATCGGAGAACTGAAACCATTCAACATGAACAACATGTGTACACAAAAAAACAGGGGCGGGCGCTGGGTCTCCCAATTAGAGCTAGAAGAAAAGGAATTTACGGTAAGTAAACAAAATTCCCTTCTTCTTTGTCGCTCTATTGGGAGACCCAGACAATTGGGACGTCCAAAAGCAGTCCCTGGGTGGGTAAAATAATACCTCATAATAGAGCCGTAAAACGGCCTCTTCCTACAGGTGGGCAACCGCCGCCTGAAGGACTCGTCTACCTAGGCTGGCATCCGCCGAAGCATAGGTATGCACCTGATAGTGCTTCGTGAAAGTGTGCAGGCTCGACCAGGTAGCCGCCTGACACACCTGCTGAGCCGTAGCCTGGTGCCTCAAAGCCCAGGACGCGCCCACGGCTCTGGTAGAATGGGCCTTCAGCCCTGAGGGAACCGGAAGCCCAGCAGAACGGTAGGCTTCGATAATTGGCTCCTTGATCCACCGAGCCAGGGTTGATTTGGAAGCCTGTGACCCTTTACGCTGGCCAGCGACAAGGACAAAGAGTGCATCCGAGCGGCGCTGGGGCGCCGTACGAGAAATGTAGAGTCTGAGTGCTCTCACCCAATCTAACAAGTGCCAATCCTTTTCACATTGGTGAACTGGATGAGGATAAAAAGAAGGTAAGGAGATATCCTGATTAAGATGAAAGGAGGATACCACCTTAGGGAGAAAATCCGGAACCGGACGTAGAACCACCTTGTCCTGGTGAAACACCAGGAAAGGGGCTTTGCACGACAATGCTGCTAGCTCAGACACTCTCCGAAGAGAAGTGACTGCTACTAGAAAAACCACTTTCTGCGAAAGTCGTGAGAGGGAAATATCTCTCATTGGCTCGAATGGTGGTTTCTGAAGAACCATCAGAACCCTGTTTAGATCCCAGGGTTCTAACGGCCGCTTGTAAGGAGGAACGATGTGACGAACCCCCTGCAGGAACGTGCGTACCTGTGGAAGCCTGGCTAGGCGCTTCTGGAAAAACACAGAGAGCGCTGAGACTTGTCCCTTAAGGGAGCCGAGCGACAAACCCTTTTCCAGTCCAGATTGAAGGAAGGACAGAAAAGTGGTCAAGTCAAAAGGCCAGGGAGAAAAACCCTGAGCAGAGCACCACGACAGGAAAATTTTCCACGTCCTGTGGTAGATCTTGGCGGACGTTGGTTTCCTAGCCTGTCTCATAGTGGCAATGACGTCTTGAGATAACCCTGAAGACGCTAGGGTCCTGGACTCAATAGCCACACAGTCAGGTTGAGGGCCGCAGAATTCAGATGGAAAAAACGGCCCTCGAGATAGCAAGTCTGTTCGGTCTGGTAGTGTCCACGGTTGGCCGACCGTGAGATGCCACAGATCCGGGTACCACGACCTCCTTGGCCAGCCTGGAGCGACGAGGATGGCGCGGCGGCAGTCGGTCCTGATCTTGCGTAACACTCTGGGCAACAGTGCCAGCGGAGGAAACACATAAGGGAGCTGAAACTGCGACCATCCTGAACTAAGGCGTCTGCCGCCCGAGCTCTGGGATCTTGAGACCGTGCCATGAACATTGGTACCTTGTTGTTGTGCCGGGACGCCATGAGGTCGACGTCCGGCACCCCCCAGCAGCAACGGATCTCCTGAAACACGTCCGTGTGAAGGGACCATTCCCCTGCGTCCATGCCCTGGCAACTGAGATAATCTGCTTCCCAGTTTTCCACGCCTGGGATGTGAACTGCGGATATGGTGGATGCCGTGGCTTCCACCCACATCAAAATCCGCCGGACTTCCTGGAAGGCTTGCCGGCTGCGTGTGCCGCCTTGGTGGTTGATGTATGCCACCGCTGTGGAAATTGTCCGACTGAATTCGGATCTGCTTGCCCTCCAGCCACTGCTGGAACGCTTTCTGGGCAAGATACACTGCCCGTATTTCCAGAACGTTGATCTGAAGCGAGGACTCTTCCTGGGTCCACGTACCCTGAGCCCTGTGGTGGGGAAAAAACCGCTCCCCACCCTGACAGACTCGCGTCCGTCGTGACTACTTCCCAGGATGGGGGTAGGAAGGATTTCCCCTTCGATAACGAAGTGGGAAGAAGCCACCACCGAAGGGAAGCTTTGGTCGCCTGAGAGAGGGAGACGGTCCTGTCGAGGGACGTCGGCTTCCTGTCCCATTTGCGTAGGATGTCCCATTGAAGGGGACGCAGGTGAAACTGCGAGAAAGGGACTGCCTCCATTGCTGCCACCATCTTCCCCAGGAAGTGCATGAGGCGCCTCAAGGGGTGTGACTGGCCTTGAAGGAGAGATTGTACCCCTTTCTGTAGTGCCTACTGCTTGAACAGCGGAAGCTTCACTATCGCTGAGAGGGTATGAAACTCCATGCCAAGATATGTCAGCGATTGGGCCGGTGTCATATTTGACTTTGGAAAGAAGGGAATTTTGTTTACTTACCGTAAATTCCTTTTCTTCTAGCTCCAATTGGGAGACCCAGACAGTGGGTGTATAGCTACTGCCCTCTGGAGGCCGCACAAAGAACTACACTTAAAAGTGTAAGGCCCCTCCCCTTCTGGCTATACACCCTCCCGTAGGAGTACAGATTCCTCAGTTTTAGTACCAAAGCAAGAAGGAGGAAAGCCAATAACAGTTTCAAAAACAAATTCAATCCGATAACACGATCGGAGAACTTAAGAAACAACATGAACAACATGTGCACCCGAAAAACGAAACCCTAAGAACAAATAGGGCGGGTGCTGGGTCTCCCAATTGGAGCTAGAAGAAAAGGAATTTACAGTAAGTAAACAAAATTCCCTTCTTCTTTTTCGCTCCTAATTGGGAGACCCAGACAGTGGGACGTCCAAAAGCAGTCCCTGGGTGGGTAAAAAGATACCACATGAACGGGCTGTCAGACAGCCTCTTCCTACAGGTGGGCCACCGCCGCCTGAAGGACCTGTCTACCTAGGCTGGCATCTGCCGAAGCGTAGGTATGCACTTGATAGTGTTTGGTAAACGTGTGCAGACTCGACCAGGTAGCCGCTTGGCACACTTGCTGAGCCGTAGCCTGATGCCGCAATGCCCAGGACGCACCCACGGCTCTGGTAGAATGGGCCTTCAGTCCAGATGGAATCGGAAGCCCAGCAGAACGGTATGTGTGAAGAATTGGTTCCTTGATCCACCGCGCCAGGGTGGATTTGGAAGCTTGCGATCCCTTATGCTGACCAGCGACTAGGACAAAGAGCGCATCAGAACGGCGTAGAGCCGCCGTGCGAGAAATGTAAATCCTGAGTGCTCTCACCAGGTCCAACAGATGTAAACCCTTTTCAAATTGGTGAACTGGATGCGGACACAAAGATGGTAAAGTGATATCCTGATTGAGATGAAAGGAAGAAACCACCTTGGGAGAAAACTCTGGAATTGGACGCAGTACTACCTTGTCTTGGTGAAACACCAGGAAGGGAGATTTGCAAGATAACGCCGCTAGCTCGGACACTCTTCGAAGAGACGTGACCGCCACAAGAAAAACTACCTTTTGTGAAAGCCGAGAAAGGGGAACCTCTTTCAAAGGCTCGAAAGGCGGCTTCTGGAGAGCAATGAGAACCTTGTTCAGATCCCAGGGTTCCAATGGCCGTCTGTAAGGAGGAACGATATGACAAACTCCTTGGAGAAACGTGCGTACTTTAGAAAGCTGTGCCAAGCGCTTCTGAAAGAATACGGATAGCGCGGAGACTTGACCCTTAAGAGAGCTAAGCGACAAACCTTTTTCCAACCCAGACTGCAGGAAGGAAAGAAAAATTGGCAATGCAAATGGCCAGGGAGAAAACCCTTGAGCCAAGCACCACGCTAAGAATATCTTCCACGTTCTGTGATAGATCTTAGCTGAGGATGGTTTTCTAGCCTGTCTCATTGTGGCAACAACTTCATGAGATAAACCTGAGGCCGCTAGGATCCAGGACTCAATGGCCACACAGTCAGGTTCAGGGCCGCAGAATTCAGATGGAAAAACGGCCCTTGAGACAGCAAATCTGGACGGTCTGGTAGTGTCCACGGTTGGCCTACCGTGAGATGCCACAGATCCGGGTACCACGACCTTCTTGGCCAATCTGGAGCGACGAGTATGGCTCGATGGCAGTCGGACCTGATTTTCCGGAGAACTCTGGGTAACAATGCTAGAGGTGGGAACACATAGGGGAGTCGGAATTGCGACCAATCCTGAACCAAGGCGTCTGCCGCCAGTGCTCGGTGATCGTGAGACCGTGCCATGAAAACTGGGACCTTGTTGTTGTGCCGTGACGCCATCAGATCGACGTCCGGCGTCCCCCAGCGGCAACAGATCTGCTGAAACACGTCCGGGTGAAGGGACCATTCTCCTGCGTCCATGCCCTGGCGACTGAGAAAGTCTGCTTCCCAGTTTTCCACGCCTGGGATGTGAACTGCGGATATGGTGGACGCTCTGCTTTCCACCCACGTCAAAATCCGTTGGACTTCTTGAAAAGCTTGGCGACTGCGTGTTCCCCCTTGGTGGTTGATGTACGCCACCGCCGTGGAATTGTCCGACTGAATCCGAATCTGCTTGCCTTCCAGCCATTGTTGGAAGGCTCGCAGGGCAAGATAGATTGCTCTGATTTCCAGAACATTGATCTGCAGGGTGGACTCTTCCAGAGTCCACATCCCCTGAGCCCTGTGGTGGAGATACACCGCTCCCCACCCTGATAGGCTCGCATCCGTCGTGACCACTGCCCAGGACGGGGGAAGGAACGACTTTCCCTGTGACAATGAGGTGGGGAGAAGCCACCAACGCAGAGAGTCCTTGGCAGTCTGAGAGAGGGAGACAGTCCTGTCGAGGGACGTCGATTTCCCGTCCCATTGGCGTAGAATGTCCCATTGTAGAGGGCGCAGATGAAACTGCGCGAACGGGACTGCCTCCATTGCTGCTACCATCTTTCCTAGGAAATGCATGAGGCGCCTCAGTGAGTGCGACTGGCTCTGAAGGAGAGATTGCACTCCAGTCCGTAGCGAGCACTGCTTGTCCAGTGGAAGCTTCACTATCGCTGAGAGAGTATGAAACTCCATGCCAAGATAAGTCAGAGATTGGGTCGGGGTTAGATGAGACTTTGGAAAGTTGATAATCCACCCGAAACTCTGGAGAGTGTCTAGTGCCACCTTCAGACTGTGTTGGCATGCCTCTTGAGAGGGTGCCTTTATAAGCAGGTCGTCTAGATACTGGATGACCGAGTGACCCTGCGAGTGCAGAACAGCTACTACTGCTGCCATGACTTTGGTGAAGACCCGGGGGGCTGTTGCCAGACCGAAAGGTAACGCTACGAACTGCAGGTGTTCGTCGTGTATGACGAAGCGTAGGAAACGCTGATGCTCTGGTGCGATCGGCACGTGGAGATACGCATCTTTGATATCTATTGATGCTAGAAAATCTCCTTGAGACATTGAGGCTATGACGGAGCGTAGGGATTCCATCCGGAACCTCCTGACTTTTACGTGTCTGTTGAGCAACTTTAGATCCAGGACGGGCCGATACGATCCGTCCTTTTTTGGGACCACAAACAGATTGGAGTAAAAACCGTGACCTTGTTCCTGAAGAGGGACGGAGGTCACCACTCCTTCCGCCTTTAGAGCGGCCACCGCCTGCAACAGAGCATCGGCTCGGTCTGGTGGTGGAGAAGTTCTGAAGAAACGAGTTGGCGGACGAGAACTGAACTCTATCCTGTACCCGTGAGACAGAATATCCCTCACCCAACGGTCTTTGACGTGTGACAGCCAGATGTCGCCAAAGTGGGAAAGCCTCCCACCGACCGCGGGTGTGGGAATCGGAGACCGCAAGTCAGGAGGACGCCGTCTTGGCAACGGTTCCTCCGGCTGTCCTTTTTGGGCGTGACTGAGACCTCCAAGAATCTGAGCGTCTCTGGTCTTTTTGAGTCTTTTTTGACGAGGCGAATTGGGACCTGCCCGGTCCTCGAAAGGACCGATAACCAGACTGACCCTTCCTCTGTTGGGGTCTGTTTTGTCTGTGTTGCGGTAAGGATGAGTCCTTACCCTTGGAGTGTTTGATGATTTCATCCAAACGCTCTCCAAACAATCGGTCACGAGAAAAAGGCAAATTGGTTAAGCACTTCTTGGAATGAGAATCTGCTTTCCAATGTCTCAACCACAGGGCCCTACGCAAAACAACGGAGTTGGCTGACGCCACTGCCGTGCGGCTTGTAGCGTCAAGAACAGCATTAATCGCGTACGACGCGAATGCCGCCATTTGCGAGGTCAATGGTGCTACCTGCGGGGCAAATGCACGTGTGACGGAGTCAACTCGCGCAAGCCCGGCTGAGATAGCTTGGAGTGCCCATACGGCTGCAAAAGAAGGCGCTAATGACGCTCCAATCGCTTCATAGATGGATTTCAGCCAGAGCTCCATCTGCCTGTCAGTGGCATCTTTAAGTGCCGCTCCATCTTCAACTGCAACCAAGGATCTAGCTGCAAGCCTGGAAATTGGAGGATCCACTTTTGGACACTGGGTCCAACCCTTGACCACCTCAGGGGGAAAAGGATAGCGTGTATCTTTAAGCCGTTTAGGAAAACGCCTTTCAGGATAAGCGTGGGGTTTCTGGATTGCGTCTCTAAAGTCAGCGTGGTCCAGAAAAGTGCTTAAAGTACGCTTAGGGTATCTGAAATGGATTCTCTCGTGCTGCGAAGCTGACTCCTCCACAAGAGGAGCTGGTGGGGAAATATTTAACATCTTATTGATGTTAAATATAAGATCATTAACTATGGCGTCACCATCTGGTGTATCTAGATCGAGAGCGGTCCCAGGATCAGAATCCTGATCAGTTACGTCCGCCTCATCACCCATAGATTCATCTCGCTGGGATCCTGACCATTGAGATGAATGTGAAGGCCCGTCATAGCGAGCCCGCTTAGGCTGCCCGGGGCCATCGTCCGAGTCAGAGTCTTCACCCTGAGGTGTATATGCCCGTCCCGGAGCTTGGAGCTGAGGGGGACCAGGGGGCAATGATTGCACAGTGTCCGTGGCCTGAAGTACAGGCCTAGCTCGCAATGTGTCAAGAATTTGTGACATAGTGAGAGACATTCTGTCAGCAAAAGCTGCAAACTCAGTTCCTGTCACCTGGACAGCATTCACAGGTGGTACACCCTGGGTCACGTCCAGCAGAGGTCCCGACTGTGCAAGCGCCGCAGGGGCCGAGCACTGCACACAATGGGGGTCCGTGGAGCCTGCCGGTAGAAAAGTCCCACATGCGGTGCAGGAAGCATATAATGTCTGTGCCTTGGCACCCTTGCGTTTTACGGACGACATGCTGCTGGCTCTCTGCAATGTGAGAGAGTCTATAGCCAAAGGGCGACCAGCGCTATGCAATACAAAGTATTTGTAGAAACAAAATACTAAGAATACTACTGGCACAAGAGGGGGTGAGCCCTGAGGGCTGCTTACCGCCCGCTGAATAGCGGGTAAGAGGCTGCAGAATTCCTTGTCTGGGTCTCCCCGGCTCCCCTCTGCAGCTCAGCGTGTCAGCAGGAATGGCTGCCGGCGTCTGTGGAGAGGGGCGGTCCGTGGGAGTTCCCAAACAAAAGTGCGGGAAACAGTGTCCCCTCTGTGCCGATTGTGAGGGCTGGAGTATGTAAAAACGACTCCAGCCCTCAGCGCTGATGCACTGGCCAGCGTCCCGCCCCTCTCCTGACTGGCAGGTCTGGGGGCGGGAACGAACGGAAGCAGGCCGCAAAAGCCGGGGACTCGAGTTATCAGCGCGGCCGCCGTAAAAGCGCGGGCCGCGCTGAAGTCCCCGGCGCACCACAAGTGCCAGCCGCGCCGCAGTCCCAGCGGCCGGCATGACCGATTCCTAGACGTGGCCAGCGTCCCGCCCCTCTCCTGACTGGCAGGTCCGGGGGCGGGAACGAACGGAAGCAGGCCGCAAAAGCCGGGGACTCGAGTTATCAGCGCGGCCGCCGTAAAAGCGCGGGCCGCGCTGAAGTCCCCGGCGCACCACAAGTGCCAGCCGCGCCGCAGTCCCAGCGGCCGGCGCGACCGATTCCTAGAAGTGTGCCTGCTTCAGCGAAGCTGAATGAGGCCATGGCACAAGCGCCGTAGCGCTGATGTCCCCCGGCGCACTACAACACCCAGCATGCTGCGGTGTGAGCGCCAAATGCACGGGGACACAGAGTACCTTGAGGAAGCAGGGCCATGTCCCTGATGTACTCCGCTCCATCCAGCATCTTCTCCAGGGGCTGTAGATGGAGCACGGTCTCAGTGCCTGGAGACCAGTAAATCCCACTTCACCCAGAGCCCTGTAAAAAGGGATGGGGAAGGAATCAGCATGTGGGCTCCTGCCGCCGTACCCGCAATGGGTACCTCAACCTTACAAACACCTCCGACATACAGTGGGGTGAGAAGGGAGCATGCTGGGAGCCCTGTATGGGCCCTCTTTTCTTCCATCCGACATAGTCAGCAGCTGCTGCTGACTAAAAACAATGGAGCTATGCGTGCGTGTCTGACCTCCTTGCGCACAAAGCTAAAACTGAGGAATCTGTACTCCTACGGGAGGGTGTATAGCCAGAAGGGGAGGGGCCTTACACTTTTAAGTGTAGTTCTTTGTGCGGCCTCCAGAGGGCAGTAGCTATACACCCACTGTCTGGGTCTCCCAATTAGGAGCGAAAAAGAAATTGATGATCCACCCGACACCCTGGAGAGTCTCCAGGGAAGCGTCGAGGATGCGTTGGCATGCCTCTTGAGAGGGTGCCTTGATCAGCATCCAAGTACGGGATCACCGAGTGACCCTGCGAGTGTAGGAGCGCTACTACAGTAGCCATAACCTTGGTAAAAACCCGTGGGGCTGTTGCCAGGCCGAACGGCAGTGCCACGAATTGCAGGTGTTCGTTTCCTATGGCGAAGCGCAAGAAGCGCTGGGCTCTGGAGCAATCGGTACGTGGAGATAAGCATCTTTGATATCGATCGATGCAAGGAAATCTCCTTGGGACATTGAGGCGATGACGGAGCGGAGGGATTCCATCCTGAACCGTTTGGTTTTACATGTTTGTTGAGCAGTTTCAGGTCCAGGACCGGGCGGAAAGACCCGTCCTCCTTTGGGACCACAAACAAGATGGAGTAAAAACCGTGGCTCAGTTGCTGAAGAGGAACCGGGATCACCACTCCTTCTGCCTTCAGAGTTCACAGCGCCTGCAGAAGAGCCTCGGCTCGCTAGGGAGGCGGGAATGACCTGAAGAATCGAGTCGGGGGACGAGAGGTGAACTCAATCTTGTAACCGTGAGACAGAATGTCTCTCACCCAGCGGTCTTTTATTTGTGGCAGCCAGGTGTCGCAAAAGCGGGAGAGCCTGCCACCGACCGAGGATGCTACTAGAGGAGGTCGAAGTCATGAGGAAGCCGCTTTGTTAGCGGCGCCTCCGGTGGCCTTTTAAGGACGTGACTTAGACCGCCATGCATGAGAGTTCCTTTATTCTTTCTGAGACCTTTTGGACGAGGAGAATTGGGACCTGCCCCGCCCTGAAAGGACCGAAACCTCGACTGCCCTCTCCTCTGTTGGGGTATGTCCTGTTTGGACTGGGGTAAGGATGTATCCTTTCCCTTGGATTGTGTGATGATTTCATCCAGACGCTCGCCAAACAGCCTGTCGCCAGAAATTGGCAAACTGGTTAAGCGCTTTTTTGGAAGCAGAATCTGCCTTCCATTCCCGTAGCCACAAGGCCCTGCGGAGTACCACCGAATTGGCGGCCGCGACCGCCGTACGGCTCGCAGAGTCCAGGACAGCAATAATAGCGTAAGACGCAATTGCCGAGGTCTGGGTGGTAATGGGTGCCACTTGTGGCGCGGCCGTGCATGTGGCTGCTTCAATTTGCGCTTGACCTGCTGAGATAGCTTGTAGCGCCCATACGGCTGCGAATGCTGGGACAAAAGAAGCTCCGATAGCTTCATAGATGGATTTCAACCAGAGCTCCATCTGCCTGTCAGTGGCATCCTTGAGCGAGGCCCCCTCTTCCACTGCAAGTATGGATCTAGCCGCCAGTCTGGAGATTGGAGGATCCACTTTGGGACACTGAGTCCAACCTTTAACCACGTCAGGGGGAAAAGGATAACGTGTATCCTTAAGGCGCTTAGAAAACCGCTTATCTGGACAAGCATGATGAATCTGGACTGCCTCTCTGAAATCAGAGTGGTCCAGAAACATACTCGGTGTAAGAGAAGCTGACTCCTCCGCCGGAGGAGCTGAGGGAGAAATATCCAGCATTTGATCGATGGACGCAATAAGAACGTTCACTATGGCGTCCCCGTCTGGAGTATTAAGATTGAGAGCGCCCTCAGGATCAGAATCCTGATCAGCTGTCTCCGCATCATCAGATATTCCCCCCCGCTGAGACCCTGAACAATATGATGTCGAGGGAAATTCTAAGCGAGCCCGCTTAGTCGGTCTGGGGCTGGGGTCTAAGTCAGAACCCTCAGCCTGGGATGTATGAGATACCCCGGGAGGACATTGTTGGTCCAGCTGAGGTGGGCCAGGGAACAATGATTCAACAGAGTCCCTTTGCTGAGATACCGGCCTGGACTGTAAGGCTTCTAGTATCTTAGTCATAGTCTCAGAGAGTTTTGCAAACTCCGTCCCCATCACTAGGACAGTGTCAACAGGTGGCTCCCCCTGGGCCCCTCTTAGCAGAGGCTCTGGCTGAAGAAGTGTCACAGGGGCCGAACATTGCACACAATGAGGGTCAATGGAACCTGCCGGCAGCTGGGTCGTACAAGCGACGCAGGCAGCATAATAAGCCTGTGCTTTGGCACCCCTGCCTTTTGTGGGCGCCATGCTATTGTTTTCCCTGAGTAACACACTAGGGTATATAGCCAGAATGAACTGTGCTCATACAGTGTAAAATATATACTATAAACAAATAATGTATCAATACACTACAGCACCATGGGGCTAGCACCACAGGTGCTGCTTACCATCCGCCTAAAGCGGTTATGAGGCCACCAGAGACCGTGTCTGGGTCTCCCAGGGTTAATCCCTCTCTGCAGCGTCGGAGGAGCTGACAGGAATGGCTGCGGCGTCCTGACGAGAGGAGGGAGCCGTGGACGTGGCCGAGAAAGTGCGGGAACTGGTGCTCACACTGTGCACAGTGAGGGGGGTGGAGTATGGAAATCATACTCCAGCCCTCAGTGCTGCTCGTTCCGTGCAGCGTCCCGCCCTTCCCCTGCCTGTCAGGGCTGAGGGCGGGAGAAAGGGAAACTAGGCCGCAAGCAAGCCGGGGACTCCAGTATACGCGTGGCCGCCGTAAAAGCGCGGCCGACGCCGAAGTCCCCGGCGAACTACAAGTCCCAGCCGCGCCGCAGTTTCCCATGGCAGTGGCGGTTAGCGCGGTAGCCCCTACATATAAACACACTCAGCGACGCTGAGTGTGTAATGGCACAGTTTAACCCGGTCAGCGCCGCGGTCCCCGGTGCACTAGCACACCCAGCAAAGCTGAGGTGTTGCCGTGCGCGGTCCCCACAGGGATACAGAGTACCTTCACGTAGCAGGGCCATGTCCCTGAACTGTACCCGTCGCACAAAGCAAAAAACTGAGGAGCCCGTGGGAGCACGGGGGGTGTATAGGCAGAAGGGGAGGGGCTTAACACTTTTGAGTGTAATACTTTGTGCGGCCTCCGGAGGCATAGCCTATACACCCAATTGTCTGGGTCTCCCAATAGAGCGACAAAGAAAAGATTTTAAACCTATGGGGCTGTTCACATGTCTAAAAAAAAAAAAAAAAAAAAAAAGACAAAGCACAGAAGAGGGCACGGTTCAGGCGAGCTCAGCCACTGGCCCAAACTGCCAATCATCAGGAGCGCACCATCCCCAGGAAAGCAGCAAGGGAAGTGATGTGCTCCTGAACAAAGAGAATGGAGAAGAACCCAATAAAAAGGACCTTTTCTTATTTTCATGCTCCCTTTTAATATTCTGGGCTTTTTTTCTCTTCATTTTTTTAAATCCACCATATATGGGCCCTTTTCTTTGATGCCAATTTTTAAAGCAGTATTCTCATCTCCAAGATCCTATCTGAATATGTAGGCATAATAATAATAATAATAATAATATTAGCAAATACCTCCAATTACAAAAGTAGTATAGTTCTCCTGATTAGCTGTGTCTCTTACCTCATGTGCAGGGTATTGCAGTTTAGGTATCCATGGTTACATCCACACATATAGTGACAGTTAGTTGCTTGTGGTCGTAAGTCATAACCATGGATACCTAATCTGCAATGTCCTGCACATGAGGTAAGTATTATAGCTAATCAGGAGAATTATACTACATTTCTAATTGGAGTTATTTGCTAACATTATTATTACACCCATTACATATTGGGATAGGATCTTGGAGATGGGAAGAACCTGTTAAGTTCTTTACCAAGGGGGAATGGCTCACAGTGTAATAATGCAAGCAGCCTAGAGAATCCTGTGAGCCACATCTTTTTGGTAAAGACCATAAAAACCAACTCAATTTTTTTTTACAAAAAAGCCCGTATTTCTGGGGAACTAAGGCAGATGTTTAAAAAAAAGGCCAGACATCTTAAAGGGAGCAACGTGAATGAACTAAGGAGTACTTCTCACATAGCGAGATCGCTGCGGAGTCACAGGTTTTGTGACGTACCAGTGACCTCATTAGCGATCTCGCTGTGTGTGACACTAAGCAGCGACCTGGCCCCTGCTGTGAAATCGCTGATCGTTACGCACTGTTCTGGTTTATTTTTTGCTCGTTGGTCTTCGCTGTGCAGCACACATCGGCGTGTTTGACAGCGGGAGACCAACGAGCACTGACTTTGTGTAAGCAGCGTACGTTGGTAACCAGGGTAAATAGCGGGTAACTAAGCAAAGCGCTTTGCTTGGCTACCCGCTATTTACCCTGGTTACCAGCGTACACCGCTTAGCGCTGGCTCCGTGCACACGTAGCCAGGGTAAATATCGGGTAACCAAGCAAAGCGCTTTGCTTAGTAACCCGATGTGTACCCTGGCTACGTGTGCACGGAGCCCACGCTAAGCAAAGCGGTTACCAGATATTTACCCTGGTTACCAGTGTACACTGCTTACAGGCTGCCAGCGCTGGCTCCCTGCACACGTAGCCATGGAAAATATCAGGTAACTAAGCAAAGAGCTTTGCTTCGTAAACCGATGTGTACCCTAGCTACGTATACAGGGAGCCAGCGGTGGCAGCCTGTAAGCGGTGTACGCTGGTAACCAGGGTAAATAGTGGGTAGCCAAGCAAAGCGCTTTGCTTATTTACCCAATATTTACCCTGGTTACCAAGCGCAGAGATGCTGCTGGCTGGTCGCTGGTGAGATCTGCCTGATTCACAGCTCACCAGCGATCCTGACCAGGTCATATCGTGGTCTAAATCGCTGGTACGTCGTTTAGTGAGACGGTACCCTAAGAGTAAACTCTGTCCTTTTATGATCGGAGGTCAAAGGGGATTCCAGTTATTCCCCCATGTGCCGGCTCGGTGATCAGTCCTCATTCGACAAGCTCCCCCCCCCCCCCATTCACCTTTTGCGCCTCCCCTATCTCCTCTTAGACTGTAAGCTTACGAGCAGGGCCCTCACTCCTCCTGGTATCTTAATTTTGTATTGTCTCATATTGTCTGTACATGTTCCCTCTGAATTGTAAAGCGCTGGAATATGTTGGCGCTATAGAAATAAAACGTATTATTATTATTCGCTGGGATGGACGGCTGATCTCCGGGATGACGGACTCACATCCGCTGCTTGCTTGGAGCGGCGGTCCTGCCTGATGACCACTGCTGGTCCACTCTATTGGACAGCCAGATCCAGCACACAGCTTTCCCAGACTAACACAGGAAGCCATGCGCATCAGAAAACACCTCCCTCTGGGGGTCACTGGGTCCTGCACAGATTTCTCTGCTCTGTGCACAGCAAGCAATGCATTATGGGAATTGTAACGGAGACTGATAACTAGACATGTCTGCACACAGGCCTCAGGGGCCGCCATGGCTGGGGTCCGCTCCCCTGTGTCAGACACTCCTGCATTACCTGGACCTCTGGAAGAAGCTGAAGGAGGACACGTCGTAGGCACTTTTCAGCAGGTGGACCTTGTAGTCTCCCTTATACAGCACACTCAGACTGTAGAGCTTCATGTTTCCTGCTCCTGTAGGGGGCACAATAGCGGGTTACACACACAGCCCTGTACACAGACATGTCCCCCGTGGCCCCGCAGCCTCCTCACCTGCTCTCCTCCCCGCTCCCTCCGGCTCTCCTGCCCGCCTCTCAACTACGTTCTGACTTGCGGTTTCACTCCCGGCCACGGAAGCGGCCCTTCCCGTTACACGTCACAAACCGGAAATGCGTCCGCTGCTAAATTGTTTCCGAGCGGAAGCGACGCTGTCCAGTTAGTGCCGCGGGAGGAGGGTTCCTAGGTGAGAAGAGAGTGCTCTCACGTTAGCAGGCGGATCTGTGCTGGCCTGGTAGACCCTGGAGACACAGAGCTGCCGCGACCACCCTCAGCTGCACCCCCACAATGAACCCCCCCAGTCCTCCGTGGCTGTCGCCCTGTCATTGTGCCCTCCACACAGGCCTGGTGATGACAAATATGAGTATTCTTATCTGTAGCAGCTAAGGAAAAGTATAAAGTGTACTGCTTTTTATAAAGGTAATCATATTGCTGGTATTCTGCCTTTACCATGATCAACCGCGCCCCCATAAATAATGATGCACCCCATGTCACGCGCTGTCTGGGTCCGGCACATGCAGATCGTTGGACTCTGTTCACATTGCAGAGTCCGTCAGGCAGCTTGGTCTCTGAAAAACGGATCCGTCGCATCACTTTTTTCCCATCTATTTCTTCCATTTTTCGACGGATCCATTGTGACAGTGAGCATGCTCAGTTTAAAAAAACGCAATCCGTCGCTGCATTGCGGTTTTTGCCGTATTACGATGGATCCGGCGCCCATAGGCCACCATTGTAAAAAAACGGACATCGCCAGATCCTTCCCAATCCCTTTTTTTTGACGGTCACAAAAAACGTTCCTTCCGGCGGCCGCAGAGACACATTTTGCCGGATCCGTCGCTTGCCTGATCAAAACGCAAGGCCATGCAACACAATCCGGCTCAAAAACAACACTATGAGAGAAAAACGAATCCGGCGCCGGATTGCGCATGATGGAAAAAAGTGATGTGTGAAAGAGGCCGTACATGGTGCGTCCTGTCCGTCGGCCACACAGACAACTTTTGCCAGATCCGGCACACGCCAGATAAAACGCAACACCATTCGGCGCCAATACAAGAGTATGGGGGAAAAACGGATTGGCGCCGGATCCGTTTTATCCGTTTTTCACTGGATTGTGCCTGATGCCAAAAAAATGATGTGTGAAAGCAGCACAGCTTTGCTGGACGTCGGCTGAGTTGTTTCTCTGCTCCCAGCCCTGCAGGTGTTAATCATTTTTGGTGCAGTGTGCAACTCTTCTGAGAGTCGGGTTGCTAATTACCATCCACAGCTGGTCTATTTAAGGCTGGGGAGTGTAGTAGGAGATCGCCAAAGAAAGCTTCAGTGGTTATTCTGTCCATGGTGAACTACAGTTGCTATTCTGCGTGGTGTGAATGTTCTCTTGTTGTGAGTTTATTCCCCCGTACACATATTGTTTACCCTTTGTGTTTGAGTGTAGTGTGTACGAGGTTTTATTCTCCCTTCTCCATGCCTTCTCCGTGGGATTTTATTACTGGGCTTCTGGCCCGCTCCCAGGGGGAGGGGAGTAAGATCAGGGCTCTGACAGGAGTCGGGGTCATGCTGGGGGCTCGGACCTGGTTACCATCAAGCTTACCTCCGAGATAAGGGACAGCTCACGGTTAGTGTTGAGCAAGTACCTGAATATTTGTACTCACTATGCTGTTAGTGAGTATTGTCCGCTACTCACATATTCGTTACGAATAGCGGGCGCAATGTAAGTCAATGGGAAATACTCGCTAAATAGCGAATAACCCGAAAGCCATACTATTCGCTACTCACACGAATAGTACAGCTTTCGGGTTACTCGCTACTTAGCGAGTATTTCCCATTGACTTAAATTGTGCCCGCTATTCATAACGAATATGTGAGTAGCGGACCATACTCGCTAACAGCATAGCGAGTACAAATACTTAACTTCTCGTTCAACACTATTCAGGGTCTTTCCTTACACACACACACATAGTATAATGATCCCACCAAATATGATGGCCCCACAGCTCTCCCCACATGTGATCTCACAATCATCCATACAGCATGATATCCTCACAACCACCCATACAGTGTGATATACTCACAGCGACCCATACAGCGTGATGTCCCCACAGCCACGCATACACAGCGTGGTGTCCCCACAGGCACGCATACACAGCGTGGTGTCCCCACAGGCACGCATACACAGCGTGGTGTCCCCACAGGCACGCATACACAGCGTGGTGTCCCCACAGGCACGCATACACAGCGTGATGTCCCCACAGCCACCCATACACAGCGTGATGTCCCCACAGCCACCCATACACAGCGTGATGTCCCCACAGCCACCCATACACAGCGTGATGTCCCCACAGCCACCCATACACAGCGTGATGTCCCCACAGCCACCCATACACAGCGTGATGTCCCCACAGCAACCCATACACAGCGTGATGTCCCCACAGCCACCCATACACAGCAGGATGTCTCCACAGCCACCTATACACAGTGGGATTTCTCCACAGGCACCCACACATCATTATGAGCAGTTAATTCCAACGTATATGCAGTAGGATCTTGTCACTGGGAAATATGCTACTCGGTGCACAGTGAAAGCGTGCTTCTTCTCCAGCTCTAGCTAGAAGTGACGAGTCGGCAAAAGAGTACACTGTCGGTGTGCATTTTAAGGAAAATACTTGACAAGCAGGAAACAGCATTGCCCCCTGAAAGTGATGTCACTATTGGGGGGCTGGGATTGTTTCTGTTCACTCTTTCTTTCCTTTCAATGAACACTGACCGTGCACTCACTTGCCAGCTCTTCCCTTCTGTCGACAAGAGAGGGCGCTGTCACTGTGCACTGAGAAGAATATTGCACGACAAGATCCTACAGTGCAATGGACATCACTGATGACACTTAATTTTATGGTGGGGACAGAGTCCAGGCATTTAATGCAGCTTCAGCCCCCTGATGATGTAATTTAGGATGGAAATCATTATTAGTTTTTGGACCATTTCATTATTGTGGTCTCTACACTGTGGCTGAGTTTCTGCAGTTCCTTCCACTTCTCAATAATATCACAGGTAATGGGGTGAGATTTAGAAGGGAGGAAGTGACATTAACTGACTTGTTACACCAGTGAATCCTATTACAGGACTGTTCTGGTATCAGCAGGGGAGAGTGATGACCGTGGTCACAGAGATCGCGACTGACTGACCGGGCCCAGCAGGGTTAGGGGCCCGGTGCCCACCGTGCAGAGAAGCAGCCAGCTCCTGTCTCTGAGAGAAGAGCTGCACTGTTCAGTAGCAGACCACGCGGCCGCTATGGGGCCCGTGAGTTAGGGGGGCCCGTTGTCGCACACAGCAATGATGAAGGATGGATTGGAGCTATCGCTCCATCCTTCCTCATTCTCCCCCTGTGCCTGCACTTGACGTCTCTGCCGATGGGTCCCCTAACCAGTAAGAGGCTCATGCTATGCTTTGCTGCAGCTCTCAGCTCTGCAGGACACTCTGCCCTTCCCCTGGCTAAGAGCACGGGGGAGAAGGGCACTAACCACTAAGGAGAGGATCTAGGCCACAGCCAAAGAGGAGCTGATGTTGTCCTACTCCAAGCTGTATAGGCTTCAGAGCCAACTACTAAATAAGTAAATAAGGTGATGTGCATCTCTGTAATGAGGAGGGGTGTGGTGTAATGACATCAACACCCTATATAAGGTGTGCTTAATTATTAGGCAACTTCCTTTCCTTTGGCAAAATGGGTCAGAAGAGAGATTTGACAGGCTCTGAAAAGGCCAAAATTGTGAGTTGTCTTGCAGAGGGATGCAGCAGTCTTGAAATTGCCAAACGTTTGAAGCGTGATCACCGAACAATCAAGCGTTTCATGGCAAATAGCCAAAAGGGTTGAAAGAAGCGTGTTGGGCAAAAAAGGCACAAAATAACTGCCCATGAATTAAGGAAAATCAAGCGTGAAGCTGCCAAGATGCCATTTGCCACCAGTTTGGCCATATTTCAGAGCTGCAATGTTACTGGATCAAAAAGCACAAGGTGTGCCATACTCGGGGACATGGCCAAGGTAAGGAAGGCTGAAAAACGACCACCTTTAAACATAAGGTAAAATGTCAAGACTGGGCCAAGAAATATCTTAAGACTGATTTTTCAAAGGTTTTATGGACTGATGAAATGAGAGTGACTCTTGATGGGCCAGAAGCTGGATCAGTAAAGGGCAGAGAGCTCCACTCCGACTCAGACGCCAGCAAGGTGGAGGTGGGGTACTGGTATGGGCTGGTATCATCAAAGATGAACTTGTGGGACCTTTTCGGGTTGAGGATGGAGAGAAGCTCAATTCCCAGACTTACTGCCAGTGTCTGGAAGACAACTTTTTCAAGCAGTGGTACAGGAAGAAGTCTGTATCGGTCAAGAAAAACATGATTTTCAGGCAGGACAATGCTCCATCACATGCATGCAACTACTCTACAGCGTGGCTGGCCAGTAAAAGTCTAAAAGATGAAAAAATGACATGGCCCCCTTGTTCACCTGATCTGAACCCCATAGAGAACCTGTGGTCCCTCATAAAATGCGAGCTCTACAGGGAGGAAAAACAGTACACCTCTCGGAACAGTGTCTGGAGGCTGTGGTGGCTGCTGCACGCAATGTTGATCGTAAACAGATCAAGCAACTGACAGAATCTATGGATGGTAGGCTGTTGAGTGTCATCATAAAGAAAGGTGGCTATATTGGTCACTAATTTTTTGGGGTTTTGTTTTAGCATGTCAGAAATGTTTATTTCTGAATTTTGTGCAGTTAATTGGTTTACCTGGTGAAAATAAACAAGTGAGATGGGAATATATTTGGTTTTTATTAAGTTGCCTAATAATTCTGCACAGTAATAGTTACCTGCACAAACAGATATCCTTCTAAGATAGCCAAATCTAAAAAAAAACCACTCCAACTTCCAAAAATATTAAGCTTTGATATCTGAGTCTTTTGGGTTAATTGAGAACATAGTTGTTGATCAGTGTTGGGAGACACACCAAACATGTGGAAGAAGGTGTTCTGGTCAGATGAAACCAAAATCAAACTATTTGGACACAATGCCAAACGATCTGTTTGGCGTAAAAGCAACTCAGCAGCTCATCACCCTGAACACACCATCCCCACTGTCAAACATGGTGGTGGCAGCATCATGGTTTGGGCCTGCTTTGCTTCAGCAGGGACAGGGAAGATGGTTAAAATTGATGGGAAGATGGATGGAGCCAAATACAGGACCATTCTTGAAGAAAACCTGTTGGAGTCTGCAAAAGACCTGAGACTGGGACAGAGATTTGTCTTTCAACAAGACAATGATCCAAAACATAAAGGAAAATCTACAATGGAATGGTTCACAAATAAACATATCCAGGTGTTAGAATGGCCAAGTCAAAGTCCAGGCCTGAATCCTTTCGAGAATCTGTGGAAAGAGCTGAAAACTGCTGTTCACAAACGCTCTCCATCCAACCTCACTCAGCTCCAGCTGTTTGCAAAGGAAGAATGGGCAAGAATTTCAGTCTTCAAAACCGATAGACACATACCTCAAGCGATTTGCAGCAGTAATCGCAGAAAAAGGTGGTGCTACAAAGCATTAACTTAGAGGGGCCAAATAATATTGCACGCCTCAATTTTCAGTTTATTATTTTTTATAAAAGTTTAAAATAAGCATAAAAATTTCATTCAACTTCAGAATTGTGTCCCACTTGTTGTTGATTCTTCACCATAAAATGTTAATATTTTATCTTTGTTTGAAGCCTGAAATGTGGGAAAAGGTTGAAAAATTCAAAGGGGCCGAATACTTTCGCAAGGCGCTGTATATATGAGGGAGGATAAAGATAGAAGCATGGGATGGTAAAGTTTTGTGTTGAGGGAAAGAGGCTCTTTCCCTCAGCACCCAGCTTTCCCATACTCTGCTGTTACGAGGGGGACCCGGGGAAGCGTGCCAAGATGGGGAATGGACAGCTTCCGCCGGTCAAGGTCCACTGTGCGGTGTAAGGGACCGCTGCTATGGTGGGTGAAGAGTGAGCGGGTTGCTGCTAGCGATCGTCTGGAATGTCACAGACGATCTATGTACACCGGTCTGCCCTAACCTGTGTGGGTTGTATGGCAGGGATCACACGGCTCGGTGTACCTGTTGCACGGGGAAGCACAGAGGTGCCCACGCACGTGTGCCAGTGGAAGTCACGAGAATATGGCACGAGGGTAGCACAGAGGTGCCCACGCACGTGTGCTTTCAATAACCAGGTGAGTCCAGTGGAGACTCGAGGAGCTCACCTGGGACAGGAACACGGCCTGTAGAAGGAGCTACTGCCGGAGCAGCAAGGCAGGGACACGGCCTGCAAACCAGGTGCTGCCTAAGCAGCAAGGGCCAAGCCCACAGAAGAAGATAATGCCTGAGCAGTGGCGTGGCAGCACGCTGCCAGACATCCAAACATAGAAGGACGGTCGCGCGCCGCCATGATGGCAGGAGGAGCTTTTAAGGAGGTGTAGCTCCAGCCAAGGGCGGGCGCGAGGCGGAGATGACGGACTTGACCCAATCAGGATCCACGACATCCCAGCCTGGCCAGTCAGGATTCACCACGTCACCAGCCTTGTCATCAAGCCGTGTGACGTCAGTGGGCGAATCAGGATCCACCAAGCATAGCACATGCTCACCCTCCTGCCTCTGGGAAATAGAGGCGGGATCCTCGGTCTCACAATGTGTAGAGATAACGGGAGTCTCACTGCTTCCCTGAGTAGCAAACCTCTGCACATTGCGCAACCTCACAGACCTTCGAGGCTGCTGAGCAGGAGGAGCTGCGGCAGGCAAGGAATGGGAGACCGCTTCATTTCTTGCAACAGGAGTACCACTAGGTGTCACCCTTGTGCTGCCTCTCTGAGGAGGTTTCTCCTGCACTCTGCGCAGTCTGGCAGCCCTTCGGCGCTGCTGAGCAGGAGCACTCGTGGCAGGCAAGGAGACTGTCTCATTCCTTGCCACAGGAGAGCCACGAGGTGTAACATCACCCCCCCGTCTAGGCCCCCCCCCTGCCCATGCTCGAAGGCCGCTATCAAACCTGGGGCGTGTATATGATCCTCCAATTCCCAGGATCTATGCTCCGGACCACGGCCGACCCACTCCACAAGGTAGTACCTCCTGCCCCGTATAACTTTTGTCTCCACAAGCTTCGCCACCTCAGAGTCGTCGGGCGGGGGGTCAGTTTGAGGCGTCAGGGACCCCGAGAACTTATTAAGTCGTACGGGTTTCAGGAGGGACACGTGAAAGGTGTTGGCTATAGCCCAGCGTGGAGGGAGCTGGAGTCGGTATGCCACCGGGTTCACCTGCTCTAGCACTTTAAACGGACCCAGGTACCTAGGGGCGAACTTGGCTGCCTGTACCCGTAGGTTAACATTCTTAGAGGACAGCCACACTAGGTCACCAGGGGCGAAGGATGGTGCAGGGCGGCGGCGCTCATCAGCCGTTGTCACCATCCGGTCTTTAGCCCTCTTAAGGGCCTCTTGGGTGTTATCCCAGATCTCCCGGGCCTCGGTCGCCCAATCCTCCACTCTAGGATCGGGTGACGTAATGGGCATCGGAACCGGGATTCTGGGATGTTGTCCGTTATTGAGCAGGAACCGAGTCTGACCAGAGGATTCATGGACCGAATTATTAATGGCAAATTCGGCCCAAGGAAGGAGGTTAGCCCAGTTGTCGTGGTGCGCGGAGATAAAATGGCGGAGGTAAGTTACCAAGGTCTGATTGGTCCTCTCTACCAGTCCAATGGTTTCGGGATGGTATGCGGAGGAGATGTTCAGCTCTATCTGCAGGAGCTTACAGAGCTCTCTCCAGAAGCGAGACGCGAACTGGGGACCCCGGTCGCTCACCACCTTGTCAGGCATGCCATGCAGCCTAAATACATGCCTAATGAATAAGGTGGCGAGAGCACGTGACGTCGGGAGTCGTGGGAGAGGCACCAAGTGGACCATTTTAGAGAAGTGATCCGTGATGACCCATACGACCTTGTGACCTGCTGACTTGGGCAGATCTCCCAGGAAGTCCATTCCCACCACTTCCCAGGGACGATCCAGCACTGGCAGTGGGTGAAGAAGACCTGCCGGTCTCTGCCGGGACGGCTTATTCCGTGCACACTACATACAGGCTCCCACATACTCCTGTATGTCCTGGGGTAGTCTCGGCCACCAATAGTGCCTAGTCACAAGGTCTCTGGTCCTTTTGACCCCAAAGTGACCCCCGACCTTGGAGGCATGGGCCCACGATAGCACCTCATTCCGTAGTTCAGGGGGAACGAGGGTCTTGCCAGGTGGCACCTGGTCCAAAGAAGTGGGAGTGACCATCCTCAAGCTGTCCGGGGGTAGTATAAGACGAGGCTCCTCCTCGTCCTCCTCCAACACAACCATACAACGTGACAAGGCATCGGCCCGTACGTTCTTCTCACCAGCCAGGTGGCGGATAATAAAGCGGAACCGGGAGAAGAACAAGGACCAACGGGCCTGCCTTGGGTTCAGGCGTTGTGCTGTCTGGAGGTATGTGAGATTTTTATGGTCGGAAAATACTTCAAATGGATGCTTCGCACCCTCCAGGAGATGCCGCCATTCCTGGAATGCTAGTTTCATCGCCAGTAACTCCCTATCCCCTATGGAGTAGTTCCTCTCGGCCGGAGAAAAGGTTTTGGAGAAAAAGAAACATGGATGCTTCCTTCCTCGTTCGTCTTTCTGGTACAGGACTGCACCAGCACCGACCGAAGAGGCATCTACCTCTAGTAGAAAGGGTTTGGAGATGTCTGGACGATGAAGGATGGGAGCTCTGGAGAAGTAAGTTTTGAGAGTGTGAAATGCCTCTACCGTTTCCCGTGTCCATGCTTTGGGATTAGCGCCCTTGCGGGTAAGGGCAATGATGGGTGCTGCCACCGTCGAGAAGTTGGGAATGAACTGGCAATAATAATTGATAAACCCCAAGAATCGCTGGATCGCTTTCAGCGAGCGGGGCTCAGGCCATTTCATCACTGTCTCCAACTTCCCCGGATCCATTGCTAACCCCTGACTGGACACGATATACCCCAGGAACGGCAAGGATTCACGTTCAAAAACGCACTTTTCTAGCTTAGCATATAACGAATGAGTGCGGAGCCTCTTAAGTACTCGGATGACATCCCTCCGATGGGTGGCAAGATCGGGGGAGAAGATAAGGATATCATCCAGGTATGCAACCACGGAAAGATACAAATCCCGGAAAACATCATTCACAAAGTCTTGAAATACGGCGGGGGCATTGCAGAGTCCGAAGGGCATTACGAGATACTCGTAGTGACCGTCCCTGGTGTTGAAGGCGGTCTTCCACTCATCGCCCTCTCGGACTCGCACTAGATTATACGCCCCGCGTAGATCCAGCTTCGTGAAGATCTTTGCCCCGCGGAATCGATCAAATAACTCCGTAATGAGGGGCAAAGGGTATTTGTTTTTGATCGTGATTGCATTTAATCCCCTGTAATCGATACAGGGGCGTAGATCCCCTTCCTTCTTTTGCACGAAGAAGATCCCCGCACCGGCCGGTGAAATAGACTTGCGAATGAACCCTTTTGCCAGGCTGTCCTGAATATATTTGGACATAGCCTCCGTCTCTGGAGCAGAGAGGGGATACACTCTGCCCCTAGGGGGCTCGGAGCCTGGCTTCAGGTCTATTCGGCAATCGTATGGCCGGTGGGGAGGAAGGGTATCTGCGGCCCTCTTGGAGAAGACGTCCCTGTAGGCCTCATAAGGTGTCGGTAAACCTGGCTCCCCTGTATTCCCTGAGGACCCAACCGACCTAATGGTAGCGGGTGGTTCGGTAGTCACGAGGTGCTCCCTACAGGATCCTGCCCATGATGAGATCTCCCCTGTTGCCCAGTTGAGTATAGGAGCATGCTGTCTCAACCAGGGGAGGCCCAGTAGGATCTCATCCGTCCCCCCTGGAAGCACCAGGAAGGACACCTGCTCATGGTGTCCTGGTGGTACTTCCATCCTGAGAGGGATGGTGATCTGGGTGATGGGATCGACTAGTAGGGACCCGTTGACTACCCGAACCCTGAGTGGCTTGGGCAAGAGAACCAGGGGAACTGAGTATCGGGTTGCCAGGGAGGTCGAAATGAAATTGCCATCAGCGCCTGAGTCCAGGCAGGCCAGAGCAGAGAAGAGAGTAGTGTCAAACTGCAACTGGGCGCTGATAGTCAACCTAGAGGGAGAAGCAGCGTCTAGGAACCCCCCTCTGATGGAAACTAGACGCTGTCTTTTCCCGACGGTTTGGGACATCGGGTAGCTATGTGTCCCCTCTGCCCACAGGAAAAGCAGATGACACCAGACCGAGAACCTGGGGTAGAGGAGACCGCTTTGGACACCTCCATTGACTCCACGGAGTCGCCTACAGAGCTGGCTGGGAGACCTGTCTGGTGGAAGACGGAAGCCAGACGCTTTTTAGGCCGTGAGGACGTGGGTGCTGAAGAGACCTCGAGCCTCCGCTCCGCCTGGCGGATGTCTATGCGAGAGGCAACCACAATCAAGGACTCTAAAGTAGCAGGCACCTCACGCGTGGCCAGTGCGTCTTTGACGAACCCTGCCAGGCCCTCCCAGAACACAGGGACAAGGACCTTATCGGGCCAGTCCAGCTCTGCGGCAAGTGTCCTAAAGTGTACGGCAAAGTCCCCGACTGAAGCGGACCCTTGCCGAAGTCGTAGGAGGCGCAGCGCGGAGTCGTGGGTGACTTGAGGCCCGAGAAACACCATTCTCATGGCCCCAAGATAAGATGCTAAGTTATTCACCACCCGATCTCCGCGCTCCCACAACGGCGTAGACCACTTCAGCGCTCTCCCTGTGAGCAGGGACTGGACGAAGGCTACCTTCGCCTTCTCGGTAGCGTAAAGAGTCGCGGACAGCTCTAAGTAGGTGGTAACTTGGTTTATAAACCCACGGCACTCGGAGCTGTCCCCGCTAAAGCGCTCTGGAATCGCAAGGCGAGGAGACCTTCCACCCAATAGCACAGCCTGGGTAGCCGCCTGGGTGGCGACTGTCGTCAGAGCAGTCTTGTCGGAGGAAGACTGCTCCACTGCTGCCAAACGTGATTCCAACTGCTGCACATAACGCAGCAACTGCTGCTGCTCTTCAGCCATAGCCAGACCTTTGGCGCGACCGTAATGTTACGAGGGGGACCCGGGGAAGCGTGCCAAGATGGGGAATGGACAGCTTCCGCCGGTCAAGGTCCACTGTGCGGTGTAAGGGACCGCTGCTATGGTGGGTGAAGAGTGAGCGGGTTGCTGCTAGCGATCGTCTGGAATGTCACAGACGATCTATGTACACCGGTCTGCCCTAACCTGTGTGGGTTGTATGGCAGGGATCACACGGCTCGGTGTACCTGTTGCACGGGGAAGCACAGAGGTGCCCACGCACGTGTGCCAGTGGAAGTCACGAGAATATGGCACGAGGGTAGCACAGAGGTGCCCACGCACGTGTGCTTTCAATAACCAGGTGAGTCCAGTGGAGACTCGAGGAGCTCACCTGGGACAGGAACACGGCCTGTAGAAGGAGCTACTGCCGGAGCAGCAAGGCAGGGACACGGCCTGCAAACCAGGTGCTGCCTAAGCAGCAAGGGCCAAGCCCACAGAAGAAGATAATGCCTGAGCAGTGGCGTGGCAGCACGCTGCCAGACATTCAAACATAGAAGGACGGTCGCGCGCCGCCATGATGGCAGGAGGAGCTTTTAAGGAGGTGTAGCTCCAGCCAAGGGCGGGCGCGAGGCGGAGATGACGGACTTGACCCAATCAGGATCCACGACATCCCAGCCTGGCCAGTCAGGATTCACCACGTCACCAGCCTTGTCATCAAGCCGTGTGACGTCAGTGGGCGAATCAGGATCCACCAAGCATAGCACATGCTCACCCTCCTGCCTCTGGGAAATAGAGGCGGGATCCTCGGTCTCACAATGTGTAGAGATAACGGGAGTCTCACTGCTTCCCTGAGTAGCAAACCTCTGCACATTGCGCAACCTCACAGACCTTCGAGGCTGCTGAGCAGGAGGAGCTGCGGCAGGCAAGGAATGGGAGACCGCCTCATTTCTTGCAACAGGAGTACCACTAGGTGTCACCCTTGTGCTGCCTCTCTGAGGAGGTTTCTCCTGCACTCTGCGCAGTCTGGCAGACCTTCGGCGCTGCTGAGCAGGAGCACTCGTGGCAGGCAAGGAGACTGTCTCATTCCTTGCCACAGGAGAGCCACGAGGTGTAACACTCTGCTATATATCTTTCCCTCCGCAGCCAGCTTTCCCATGCTCTGCTATACATCTTTCCCTCAGCAGCCAGCTTTCCCATGCTCAGATATCATGGGGAAGCTGGGTGCTGAGGGAAAGATGTATAGCAGATCATCGGGAAGGTGGGTGCCAAGGACAAGATGGATATCATATCATGGGAAACATTTGTGCTAAGGGAAAGAGCCATGTGTGAGCCACACTATCCCGTACCTTGAGTGTCAGCATCATTATCCCGTGCCCCGAGTGTTAGTGTACGATTGGGGCGGGGGGCAGGTCAAAACTTTGCACTGGGGCCCATCAAATTCTAGTTACACGACTGGGTATGAGTGAGCTCTTTGCCACCAACCATTGAGTCACGTTCGTAAAGGCAGATGGCATGGTAGGGGCCTGAGGTTATACACCAAAGGTGAGGGCCCAGATGTTATCCATCAGGGAGTAATGGTGGTGGTCTCCAACTGTTACTGTGCCCTTCAACCTTTCAGACTTTTTCCTTCAACCTCTACACTGCTACGATCTCCATCTAATAGGCCACGTGTACGTGTTGAGTATTTGGTGATTTTTTTACCTCAGTATTTGTAGACAGAACCAGGAGTAGAACAATCAGAGGAAAAGTATAATAGAAACACGGGCACCATTTCTGTATTTATCACCCACTCCTGGTTTTGGCTATAAATACTCAGGTAAAAAACTCACCAAATACTCACAGTGTGCACGTGGCCTTACTGTGATTTCTGATCTATAGATGATAGTTCCGTATGATCATTTCTTTGGCCTACAGCTTCTACATTTCTGTATTTTCCAACCATTCCTTTGTCCTCCAATTATTTCTGTGGTTGACATCCATGCAGAATTTCATATATAATTCATCCGTATGAATTAAACAACAATTCTAGAAAACTGGAAACTGTCACCCACACATATTTCTTTTTCAAATTAAAATCCATAAGACATCTTTGTCTCTCTAGAGAGGATATATCCACCCCCACACTGAACATATGGGAATAATATAGCTGGTGAAATAGGAAACTAATTAAAACAAGAAATCGGGAGAGCTAACACTTCCATCTCCATTAGCTCCATTAGAGTAGTAGCCCCCTTCCGTAGGCAGGTAATTACAGCAGGGAATTTGCTGGGAAAGAGACCACAAGTCTGAGATTCGCTTACACAGAAGAGGAGAATTGTCTTCCCAGGCATAAGCTTCGTCTCTGCCAAGAATCTTTTGTAGACCCTCTGTCTCCGGTGTCCAGATATGAATATTGGGGTCTTGCATCGTTCCAATATTTATAGGAGATAGATTTTCATCATTGTGATTATAAGGGGAATAACATGCATATTTTTATATAATTGTGAGATCAGCGCACCAGCCCCAAAGATAAAATCACGATAAGGTATTTGACAACAATATCTACCAGCTAGGCCTTCTAGGGGCAAAGATATCTTGTAAGATGGGGGATCTCGTAAAATTCTCAAGGGCCGAGCACAGGCCACAAACTTCCCTCACCAGAGCTCATCAAGGAGAGTTAGGTGTGCATAACGTTGATCTAATAAAAAGCAGGAATTGGGTTTGATACTTAGTCAGTCTATGGAAGGTACAGCTTGCTGTGGTTCTGACAATTTTTTATTTTTTTTTTCCTAAGGAGCACCTTCCTCCTCTAAATTCTAAGCCATTTCAGTGACATGACGTTTAGTAATTTTCTTTTATGACTTTTATTTTTTATTGTATATGTTGTATTGTTGTTTTCCCCTGTGTAAAATCTTTTGTATATTTTTATAAACACTTCCTACTTTGCAATAAAATATATAAAACGTAAAAGCTTTTTTCCTCTTGTTCCATAAATGCATCCCGAAAGTCATACACTACCTGGTGTCCAATTAGCCTGTAAAGCAATTGGTGGTCGCAGATAGAAGTTTTTCTTGGGTTATTGCAAGGCTTCGCAGTGATCATACCAAGGTATATATATTCCATGCATTGGAATCAGCTGTATGTATACAATATGCTCATTGTGAGTTCTGCAATGGCCAGGTAATTACACCAGGGAATTTGCTGGGAAAGAGACTACAAGTCTGAGATTCGTTTACACAGAGGAGGAGAACTGCCTTCCCATGCATAAGCTTCCTCTCATCAAAGCATCTTTTGTAGACACTCTGTCTCCAATGTCCAGATATAAATATTGGGGTTTGGCATCTATCCAATATTTATGGGAGATAGATTTTCAGCATTGTGATTATGACGGAAACAGTTTTTTATAATTGTGCTTTCAGCAAATCAGCCCCAAAGCAATATCAGTCCAATAGATGATAATACCATGTTTCCTCTCTATATGAAGATAAAATCGTGATAGGTTACATGACGACCACCACCTGGGACCTCTAGGGGTGAAGATATCCTGTAAGTTGAAGGATCTCATAAAATTCTGAAACTCCGAGCACATCCTACAAACAGCCCCGACATGAACTCATCAAGGGGAGGTATGTGGGCATACCTTTGATCTAATAAAAAGCAGAAATTGGTTTTGGTACTTTTTAAGTCCTTGGAACGTACAGCTTGCTGTGGCTTCTGTCTGTTTTTTCTAAGGAGTACCTCCCTCCTTTAAGCGCTGAGCCATTTTAGTGACATCAGATTTAGTAATTTTCTTTTCGTTATCCCTTTTATTTTAATTGAATAGCTTTGTTACTCGTGTACTATAAATGGCATCCTCAAGATCATACACTACCTGTGTCGACCTGTAAAGCAATTGGTGAGGGCAGTCAGTGGTTTCCTTGTGTTATTGCGGGCTTCACAGTGACATGCCAAGGTATATGTATTCCATGCATTGGCATTTGTCAATTGAATAATTGTCCTGATGATGGGGGCAGCGGAGTGCTATTGGTGACATATAGTGACAAACAAAAGGGTAACAATGTTTTGAACTTTTGACTTGCAGGCTCTATATCTCACCATCCACTACATCTCGGAGCCTTCATTTTATAGACAATCAACTTGACTATCTTATACTTCATTTTGACTTGCATCTATTTAGCATATGATTAGTTATGCAGATTCTTGTCAGGTCACTGCATTGTTACTGTTTTGCTCCAGGTGTTTGAAAAACAATGTTCTTCCTGTACACTACAAATACACAAACCTGTTCTCACATTCCCTAATAGCTCAGTGTTTTATTAGGTTGATTCCCAAGCGAAAGGTCACTGGTTCGAATCAAGAAGCAACAATGAAGGTTTCTGTTTCGTCCAAGAAAATTGCGAAACTGCATCATGTGACGCCATAACAGTTGGAAGAATATGAATTTAAATCCAGGTATTCATAAGCCAAGAGGTGACGTCCAGGTAAAATATCAGAGTCAGAAAGTCGGCTTATCACAAGGTCTATCAGTTCTGGCGTGACAAACTCTGCAGTGGAGGCTACTAGTATGCTTTGTAATAGTGAGATCACTGACGTCCATGCAAACACCGTGTGACGCACATTACACAAGTCTAGAATGGTAAAGACAACGAAAACTTCAATAATCATCATAAGATGCATCGGCTCGAGTTTGCAAAGAAGTATAAAAAGTGGACCGTAGAAAATTGTAAACTGCTGATTTGGAGCAATGTGGCAAAAGTCAATAGACGGCTCTGATGGGTGCAAATGAGTCTGGAACAAACATGGGGAAAAGAAGCTAATGGATCGAGAAATTGAAGGATCTGTCAAGTTCAGTGGAAGAAGCCTGATGATATGAGGATGTTTCACAGCCAAAAGGCCGCTTTACACGCTGCGATATCCTGACTGATATCGCTAGTGTGGGTACCCGTCCCCATCAGTTGTGTGACACGGGCAAATCGCTGCCCGTGGCGCACAACATCGCCCAGACCCGTCACACTACTTACCTGCCTAGCGACGTTGCTGTGACCGGCGATCTGCTTTTTTTCTAAGGGGGCGGTCCGTGCGGCGTCACAGCGACGTCACTAAGCGGCCGCCCAATAGAAGCGGAGGGGCGAAGATGAGCGGGACGTAACATCCCGCCCACCTCCTTCCTTCCTCATTGCGGGCGAGACGCAGGTAAGGAGAGGTTCCTCGTTCCTGCGGTGTCACACGGAGCAATGTGTGCTGCCGCAGCAACGAGGAACTACATCGCTACTGCAGCAGCAACGATTTTTGAGAATGGACCACCATGTCACCGATGAACGATTTTGACCGTTTGTGCGACGATTCAAAATCGCTCATAGGTGTCACACGCATAGACATCGCTAAAGCGACCGGATGTGCGTCACAAATTCCGTGACCCCAACGAGATCGCTTTAGCGATGTCGTAGCGTGTAAAGCGGCCTAAAGGCATTGGATACGTGACCAGGCTCAATGCTGGTCTTAATGCTGAGCTATATGTGAGGATCCTACAAGACGAGTTACTTCATACAGTTGTGCTCAAAAGTTTACCTGTCATTGGTTACAGCAGAACAAAGTGAAGGTTCTTGAGTGGCCATCTCCGTCACTTGACCTTAAAATCATTGATCTACTCTCGTGAGAACTCAAGCACGCAGTTCATGAAGGAAAGCCCAGGAATTTACAGGAACTGGAGGCTTTTTGCCAAAAAGAATGGGCAGCTTTACCATCTGAAAAAATAGCCTCATCTACAACTACCACAAAAGCTGACATTGATGTTAGAGGGGCCAATACACGGTATTAAGAACTGGGGTATGTGAACTTTTGATCAGGGTCATTTGGATGTTTTTGGTTGTCATTCTGATTTTAAAAAGAGAAAACACAGTAGTTTGACAATAACTGGCTTCACCCAACCACTAACCATGAGTGGGAAAAAAGATTTTGTGTTATCATTCATATTCTCTGAAAAAAGGCCAAGAAAGCAAAAAATCTGCTGCGGTATGTAAACTTTTGAGCACAACTGTACACTGCAGTATTTTTCATTAGTACGCAAAAAATGTATGAGTCCCAAAAGAAGCACATACACATAGGAGTGTGAATTTCCAAAAAAAAACATCAATTTTTATTAAAGATTTACATATACAAAAATCTAAAAACACATGATTCATTAATCAGAAGGTATAAGGAGGACCTCTACCAAACATCCACCCCCCACAAAAGTGGAGCAGTGTGTCTAGCTAGCATAGAAATATAGGACAAATAGTAGATTAAGCCCCATATCTTAGTTACAGCATTTTTCATTAGTACGTTGTTGTTATTATTATTTTATTCACTCGTATAGCAACATTAGTTCCATAGTGCTTAACAAATGCCCATTGGGGTTCAAAATCTACATTCCCTATCAGTATGATCTTTGGAGTCTGGGAGGAAACCGGAAATCCCAGAGAAAACCCACACAAACATGGGGAGAACTTACAAACTCCTTGCAGATGATGTCCTTGGTGGGATTCGAACCCAGGACCCCAGCGCTGCAAAGCTACAGTGCTCCCCAGAGAGCCACCGTGCCGCTCACATGAAGGATTATGTAACGAAAGTCAATCTGGCACGTTGGCACAATCAGCATTTTATGTGTAAAAATAAGCATGTACACAACATCCCCCCCCTCCCCCGACCCTGACGTCAGCGCCTCGATCTGGATAGCGGGGGAAGGGATGAATAAATGTGTCTGGCAGAGAGGAGGTTGCTATGTGATCCTGGTGATGAAGTGTTTGCCGGAGATGATGGCTCATTACCTGAGTGACGTGATTCTGCATGAGCTGCCAATTACAGGACGCCTAAAAAAAGCGAGTACAGCTGATACATAGGCTCCTCCAATAAGTGTAAGAGTTCAAAGGCAGCCCTGACATTTTGTGTCTGAGGAAAGAAGAATTAGCCATGTTGGATGTCATATAAGCAATGGCAAAGATGACTGGAGATAACGTGCCCCCTTTGTCCTACTGAAAGAGTAACAACCCGAGTAGTTGTATCCGTCCGTCATTCCCTCTTTTGTTTATGTCCTCTACTTTAAGCTGACATCTGTTTGGTACATTACCGAGAAGTATGGCGGACAGATGAAAGAGACCTCACTACGCAGGGCCTGTGTTACCATGGAAAAACATAGGTTTGCATAGGAGCTGGAAAGACGAAACAATAGATATTGTGACATTGAAATTTCTTTAAAAAAAGGTTGAAAACTTTTACATAGCTTTACAGGCCACTCCGTGCTTTTTTTTTTGTCCTGCCTGTTCCTACTCTACTCAGCAGTACATGTGAAATATGTGCAATAAAATACTTAGCAACCGCTCATTATTATGTGCAACATTGCACAGGGTAGATATATATGTGCATGTATATGTGTTTATGTATGCAGTGCCTTGTAAAAGTATTCACACCTCATGAACTTTTCCAAATTTTGTATTTTACCTTACAGTTACTGCTACAAGTCTTTTCGGGGATGTCTCTACCATGTTTGCACATCTAGAGGTGACATTTTTGCCCATTCTTTTTTGCAATTTAGCTCTAGCTCAGTGAGATTGGATGGAGAGGTCTGTGAGCAGCAATTTTCAGGTCTTGTCACAGATTCTTAATGGGGTTTAGGTCTGGATACTGGACCATTAGCACACAGGAATATAATCTGATTTAAACCATCCATTGTAGCTCTGGCAGGATGTTTAGGGTTGTTGTCCTGCTTGAAGTTGAGCCTTCACATCATTCTCAAGTCTTTTGCAGCCTCTAACAGGTGTTGCTCTAGAATTGCCCTGTAGTTAGCTCCATCCATCTTCTCATCATCTCTTACCAGCTTCCCTGTCCCTGCTGAAGAAAAGCCTCTTTACAGCATGATGCTGCCTCCACCATGTGTGACGGTGGGGATGGTGTTTTCACGGTGATGTGCAGTGTTTGCGTTTATCCCAAAATGTTCTACGTCGATATCATCTGACTAGAGCACCTTCCTTCACATGCAACTGTGTCCCCTACAAGACATGTGTAATAAGATGTTCTGGTCAGATGAGACCAGAGTCAAACTTTTGGGGCTAAATGCACAGTTTATGATTACTTTTTCAAGGCACTACATACAGTATATTTGCTGACATCTAATATTTCTGTACACTTGCTTGGATGGAAGGTAGATTCATATTAGAATGTTGTAGATGGACACACCAGGGGCTGGGTTGAGTGTGTGTGTGTATGTATATCTATATATATATATATATATATATATATATATATATATACAGTATATATAATATATATATTTTTATATATTTTTATATATATATATATATATATATACATATATATATATATATATATATATATATATATATACATACAGTTAGGGCCAGAAATATTTGGACAGTGACACAAGTTTTGTTATTTTAGCTGTTTACAAAAACATGTTCAGAAATGCAATTATATATATAATATGGGCTGAAAGTGCACACTCCCAGCTGCAATATGAGAGTTTTCACATCCAAATCGGAGAAAGGGTTTAGGAATCATAGCTCTGTAATGCATAGCCTCCTCTTTTTCAAGGGACCAAAAGTAATTGGACAAGTGACTCTAAGGCAGGGGTGGGGAACCTTTTTACTGCCGGGGGCCATTTGGAATTTCCTACTAACCTTTGGGGGCCGCACAACATTATCAACCTGAAAAATAACCCTGCTATATTTGGTCAAACGATTAATTAACTCACCCCTATTGTGGTGGCCGGAGCTGCTTCTCTTTGGTACGATTGTGATGTTCGGTGATATTGATCATCTTGTTTCTCACAGCTGCTTTTCCAGGTTTGTCTCTGTCTGGAGATGCTGGGGGCATACACATCACAGGAGGGGCCGGGGCGCATAAATTACAGGAGACACTGGGAGTACACATCACAGGAGGGGCTGGGGCATATACATCACAGGAGGGGCTGGGGCATATACATCACAGGAGGGGCTGGGGCATATACATCACAGGAGGGGCTGGGGCATATACATCAGTAGGGGGCATGGACAGCCCTGGCGGTGGCACAGGCATTACTGGGGACACGCACAGCACTGGGTGGCAGCACGCACTGCACTGGGTGGCAGCACGCACTGCACTGGGTGGCAGCACGGACTGCACTGGGTGGCAGCACGGACTGCACTGGGTGGCAGCACGGACTGCACTGGGTGGCAGCACGAGGGAGACAGACAGGTCTGGGGGAACATAGACATCAACAGGAGAGCACGGACTGGGGAGCATAGAAAGCAGTGGGAGGGTACAGACAGCAGTAGCGAGTTAAGAGCACTGAGGGGTGGCACACAGCACTGGGGAGCATGGACAGCATAAGGGGGGCACAGACAGCACTCACCGTGGCATGGACAGCACTAGTGGCAGCATGGACAGCATTAGGTGGTGCGGACAGCACTGGTGGGGGGACATAGACATCACCCAGGGGGTACAGACAGCACTAGGGGGGGCACGGACAGCAGTGAGGGGTTACACCGCGCTGAGGGGGTACACAGCACTGTGGTGTACACAGCACTAGGGGGTACACACAGCACTAGGGGGTACACACAGCACCTGGGGGTACACACTGTACTAGGAGGTACACAGCACGAGGGGGTACACACAGCACGAGGGGGTACACACAGCACGAGGGGGTACACACAGCACGAGGGGGTACACACAGCACGAGGGGGTACACACAGCACGAGGGGGTACACAGCACGAGGGGGTACACACAGCATTAAGGGGTACACAGCACAAGGGAGTACACAACACAAGGGAGTACACACGGCATTAAGGGGTACACACAGCATTAGGGGGTACACACAGCATTAGGGGGTACACACAGCATTAGGGGGTACACACAGCATTAGGGGGTACACACAGCATTAGGGGGTACACACAGCATTAGGGAATACTCACTGTACTAGGGGGTACACACTGTACTAGGGGGTACACACTGCACTAGGGGGTACACACTGCACTAGGGGGTACACACTGCACTAGGGGGTACACACTGCACTAGGGGGTACACACTGCACTAGGGGGTACACACAGCATTGGGGGGTACATACAGCACGAGGGGGTACACACAGCACTGGGGGATACACACTGTACTAGGAGGTACACAGCACGAGGGGGTATACACAGCACGAGGGGGTATACACAGCACGAGGGGGTATACACAGCACGAGGGGGTACACACAGCACGAGGGGGTACACACAGCATTAAGGGGTACACACAGCATTAGGGGGTACTCACTGTACTAGGGGGTACTCACTGTACTAGGGGGTACACACTGCACTAGGGGGTACATACAGCATTGGGGGGTACATACAGCACGAGGGGGTACACACAGCATTGGGGGGTACACACAGTACGAGGGGGTACACACCACTGAGCGGGGGGGGGCAGCGATGGGTTGAGTACTCGCAGTGAGGGGGAGGGAGAGTCACACACACACACAGCACAGTTTCGGGAGGCTGGTAAACCTGCTGCAGCTCTTCTGTGTGACTTTATCGCAGCGTGCTGCTTACCCGCCCACCAGAGCACACAGGCCGGGGATAAGCCTAGAATGTATGGGCTGCAGTCAGGTCCTGGAAGTCAGGATCTGGAGAGAGCCCATACATTCTAGCATCTACCCACAGGGCATCAGGCAGTGGGATTTAAAGGGCCGGCAGCCGGGAAAAGTGCGGCTGCCACCAAAGCACAATGGTCCCCGGGAATGTGCCCGGGGGCCGCATAAAATGTCGTCACGGGCCGTATACGGCCCGCGGGCCGGAGGTTCCCCACCCCTGCTCTAAGGGCTGCAATTAACTCTGAAGGCGTCTCCCTCGTTAACCTGTAATCAATGAAGTAGTTAAAAGGTCTGGGGTTGATTACAGGTGTGTGGTTTTGCATTTGGAAGCTGTTGCTGTGACCAGACAACATGCGGTCTAAGGAACTCTCAATTGAGGTGAAGCAGAACATCCTGAGGCTGAAAAAAAAGAAAAAATCCATCAGAGAGATAGCAGACATGCTTGGAGTAGCAAAATCAACAGTCGGGTACATTCTGAGAAAAAAGGAATTGACTGGTGAGCTTGGGAACTCAAAAAGGCCTGGGCGTCCACGGATGACAACAGTGGTGGATGATCGCCGCATACTTTCTTTGGTGAAGAAGAACCCATTCACAACATCAACTGAAGTCCAGAACACTCTCAGTGAAGTAGGTGTATCTGTCTCTAAGTCAACAGTAAAGAGAAGACTCCATGAAAATAAATACAAAGGGTTCACATCTAGATGCAAACCATTCATCAATTCCAAAAATAGACAGGCCAGAGTTAAATTTGCTGAAAAACACCTCATGAAGCCAGCTCAGTTCTGGAAAAGTATTCTATGGACAGATGAGACAAAGATCAACCTGTACCAGAATGATGGGAAGAAAAAAGTTTGGAGAAGAAAGGGAACGGCACATGATCCAAGGCACACCACATCCTCTGTAAAACATGGTGGAGGCAACGTGATGGCATGGGCATGCATGGCTTTCAATGGCACTGGGTCACTTGTGTTTATTGATGACATAACAGCAGACAAGAGTAGCCGGATGAATTCTGAAGTGTACCGGGATATACTTTCAGCCCAGATTCAGCCAAATGCCGCAAAGTTGATCAGACGGCGCTTCATAGTACAGATGGACAATGACCCCAAGCATACAGCCAAAGCTACCCAGGAGTTCATGAGTGCAAAAAAGTGGAACATTCTGCAATGGCCAAGTCAATCACCAGATCTTAACTCAATTGAGCATGCATTTCACTTGCTCAAATCCAGACTTAAGACGGAAAGACCCACAAACAAGCAAGACCTGAAGGCTGTGGCTGTAAAGGCCTGGCAAAGCATTAAGAAGGAGGAAACCCAGCGTTTGGTGATGTCCATGGGTTCCAGACTTAAGGCAGTGATTGCCTCCAAAGGATTCGCAACAAAATATTGAAAATAAAAATATTTTGTTTGGGTTTGGTTTATTTGTCCAATTACTTTTGACCTCCTAAAATGTGGAGTGTTTGTAAAGAAATGTGTACAATTCCTACAATTTCTATCAGATATTTTTGTTCAAACCTTCAAATTAAACGTTACAATCTGCATTTGAATTCTGTTGTAGAGATTTCATTTCAAATCCAATGTGGTGGCATGCAGAGCCCAACTCGCGAAAATTGTGTCACTGTCCAAATATTTCTGGACCTAACTATATATATATATATATATATATATATATTATATACACACTGTATAAACATTGCAGAGATAGATTGCTTCCACAAAGGCTGCCATGACGACATTTTAATCGAATTATGTGAGACCATTAGCCAACAACAAGACGACATATGATTACTTATACTTACAGACTTACCTCTACTGAGCTTGTGCCTACAAATTTAAAGGAGGCAGTCAAGTGCGTGCTAAGTACCTCAAATTTATAGGTATAGTCCACACATCAGTGATATTAGTCACATATTCGTTGTTCGCCATACCTTAGTGCGCTCAGATCAGGGCTGTGGAGTCGGTAAACCAAACCTCTAACTCAGACTCCTCAATTTTGCTGACTCCGACTCCCTCATACATGACTCTTGTTTGTGATAAATTTACTGTAGTGAAATGGTAACATCAGGCTTTTACTCATTATTATGATACAATAATCAAGCTGTTTAGGTAAAACATAAAATATATTTATTGGAATACGAGTTTAGAAAACTTTAATAACTTATAAATTTGCAATACACTATGCAGTAAGTGGGGAAAGAATAGTTTTCAACAAAAATATACGGAATACATTTGTGGAGTTTATGAATTTGTTGTGAGAAATAGTATGGCCTCCATCAGGTCCTCCTTCATTGATGACTTCAAATCTGACCTAATTATTTTAAGGGTAGAGAACAACCTCTCTACACTAACTTGGGTTGGTGGCAAAGCTGTGACCACATGGGCAACACGTCTAATAATCTCTGGGTATAAAGGAATTGTCCTGTGCACAGTCAGTTTTGATGAACGGTTGAACTCTACTTCTTTGAGAGCAAGGCAAAAATTATGCTGAAATTTGGTCAATCTGTTTGCTATGAGAGTGGAATATTTTTCCCTGCAGCAACACTTTACCTGCTCTATGTTGTCCAAATACTTTTCAAAATGAAACTCCTCACTGATTAGGCTGAAGATACGGCAGCAGTAGCACTAGATGACAACTTTGCTCTTGGCTGTCCTATAGTTGTTCATCCTAACTGCTACCTCTGTCAGAGTGTCTTTTCCTTTAGAAAGCTGTTGATCATCCAGCAATATTCGATGACTTGGGTCCACATAAACAGCTGCCACAAGAATTTTATTTCTAATAGCAGTGTCTCTCTCCGATTCATTCAAGCAGCAATGTCTTCTGTGATTATACCTCCTCTTTCAGACAGGTAAAACAGCAAGTTTTTCTACTCGTTTATGAAAATGCCAGGAGTTAAATCTTCAGCTTGTAATTTTTTTGTCACGGTAAATGGGTGATGAAGCAATTCCTTCAATTCAGCCATCTGTGTCCATTGACCTTCACGTAGTGTTAACTGAGGATTGGCCATGTCTACAAGAAAGGGTTTCAGATCAAGCTCCTCTCAACCTAAGGTACCGTCACACTAAGCGACGCTCCAGCGATCCCACCAGCAACCTGACCTGGCAGGGATCGCTGGAGCGTCGCTACACGGGTTGCTGGTGAGCTGTCACACAGGCAGATCTCACCAGCAACCAGTGACCAGCCCCCAGCCAGCAGCGATGCATGGAAGCGATGCTGCGCTTGGTAACTAAGGTAAATATCGGGTAACCAACCCGATATTTACCTTGGTTACCAGCGCACACCGCTTAGCGCTGGCTCCCTGCACTCCTAGCCAGAGTACACATCGGGTTAATTACCCGATGTGTAGTCTGGCTATGTGTGCAGGGAGCGGGGAGCCGGCACTGACAGCTGAGAGCGGCGGACGCTGGTAACGAAGGTAAATATCAGGTAATCAAGGAAAGGGCTTCTTGGTTACCCGATATTTACATTGGTTACCAGCGTCCGCAGAAGCTGGCTCCCTGCTCACTGCACATTCAGTTGTTGCTCTCTCGCTGTCACACACAGTGATGTGTGCTTCACAGCAGGAGAGCAACAACAAAAAAATGGTCCAGGACATTCAGCAACAACCAGCGACCTCACAGCAGGGTCCAGGTTGTTGCTGGATGTCACACACAGCAACATCGCTAGCAACATCGCTGTTGCGTCACAAAAGTCGTGCCTCAGCAGCGATGTTGCTAGCGATGTTGCTTAGTGAGACGTGGCCTTAAAAGCCTAGATCCTTTGATAAGGAATACAACAGACATTTCTAGGACATTTTATAACTTTCCCAAATTCTTATGAAAAAACTATTCATGACATACTGCATTGAAGTACTGTACTAATTGTATTATATATTTTAGGAGTCGGTCCATTTTATACCGACTCAGACTCCATCAAAATAGACTCCGACTCCACTACTCCAACTCCACAGCCCTGGCTCAGACTGTGGCTCCATCCAATAGGTTTTTTTGCTATTTTGTTAAATCTACTGCTTTGTGTTCTTGATGCCACCACACATTTATCGTCCATGTTAGCTTTATCATTTTGTGACCAGGGCAGGTTTTAGAGGGCTCAAATTTGTCAAATGTGGCCAAGCCACCTCTCCCATCAAACAGCAATAGCTGATCCCCTAGGCAGCAAGCTGTTTGCTACACACCTTGCAAGCACAGTGTATTGCTCACCAGGCGAGAATAGATGTTAGTGAACCCACTGGGCCGCAACACACAGAAAGCCCAGAGGGGCTTGACTACGGACCTGAACCTGGTCTTCTCCAGAGCCCCTACTGATGAGGGGGGTTACGATGTAGGTATGAGTCTCAGTGCCACTCTTGAAGACTGGTGCTGCGTCGTCTGGCCCCAGGGCTACGGGAGTGACAGTCTCTGGCAATAGGTAGTGACAGCAGCAGGTGTCGAGATTCCATCCCTGATGGATGGACGGATGGTTGATACTGAAGCAGCGTCCAGAGTGGATACTTGCGGCAGCAGGAGCATGGCAGTGGGTATCGTGGTAGGCGGTCGGGATAGCGGCTCACAGCAGCAGGTAATGATACGGCAGCAGCAATCTGTACTCCACACAGATATAAGCAACAGAACTAGAACAACGTATCAGCGGCAACAGCGCAGCGCTAGGGGACCCGTGAACTAGCAATGTATTAGACTCGTTGCCCAGCCACCACTGATAGAGTAGAGGGGCCTTAAGTACCTGCTGACCTGGGAGATACTTCCGGGTTGGGAGGACGTTGGCCCTTTAAGAAAGGGGGTGTGGCGGCAAGTGAGTCCTACGGGCAGAGGCCAGGAACCTGCAAAGAGTACAGATGCTCCGGGGGGCACAAGTGTGGGACGGGGACGGGACCACCACCGCAGGACGCCTTGACAGGTGAGGAGACTGATATGCTCGCTGGGGGAGGAGAGCAGGAGAGTGTGAGGATGCCGGGATGGGCGTTACACACAGCTTTGGATCCAGGCAACTTTAGCACTCCTATGCTCTTCTGATTCTACAGTGGCAAAAGTGCCTCTATTTTTAGCTTCAGAGTTCCAATAGGTCAGTGGCGTAACCATACTACTGTTTTGATCTGTCAATCATAAGCGCACCACCACCATGGCAAGCAGGAAGCTGGGAGACAGAGGAGTGGTGCGCTTCTGAATACAAAACTTGAGAAAACCCCATTAATGTTGCATTTATGTAGTAATTGAAGGAAATATTAAAAAGAAAATATTCTGAGGACAGGTACACATTAACACTTATACTACCTTTTGGAATTGGTTTCTATCATAAACTTTGACCCAGGATGCTACCTCAAATTATATAGTATAAAAACAATTTTTATTGAAATTCATTAAAACATTCAAATTCCACCTGTGAAAAAATGTGACACATAAACAAAATCCCAGGACCATGGGACAGCTCCAGTATATCCAACCAGAGGAACAAAGACAATTATTCCACAGAAAATCACATTAATAATCCCACCAAAGGTATAGTTTTTAAATGACCCTTGCTCTCTCTTTCCTCTGCCTGCCAATGGAGGTGTAACATAAGTCACGCACACCCTAAAGGTAAAGAGGTGCCCCCATTCCTCGGCGGTTTTCCCTTCTAGGATAACCCTGATCTCCCTCTTAATTGGATGAGGTCTAGGGGTTATACCATCAATAGTCAGGGAATATAGGGAAATTACACTTATCTGAGAGATGTTCGGGTCAAAAAAATCCATTAGCAGTCTTTTTTCATAACGTGAGGGTGTCCGGGCTTTCCATGGTCCTTAACCCAATAATATAAATTCACACAGTCTCAACGTGTTTCTCCCCATATAGTTAGTTGTTTTTATACTATATAATTTGAGGTAGCATCCTGGGTCAAAGACAGGTACACATTGCCTTTAGAGGGGTAGCTAAAGTTCTTATTTCCTTTTAGACAAATTCTCTAATGTTCTTATTTCCTTTAGCGGGTGTTGTCTAATGCTCTTTATTGCCTTTAAAGGGGCTGTCTAAACATCTGATCCTCAAGACCCTTTCTTCAAAATTGCTCCCTGTTCAATGCTGCTGACAGAGGTAACTTTACCTCTGCAAGTGCAGAGCATCCATCCATCTTCAGCACACCTCCTGCATAGCAAACAGCTTGCAAGCACATGCTCCTTGCATAGGAAACCAAACTACAGAGGTGGCCGGTAATATGGACAATGAGCAGTATGTAATAGAATAAAAAATCCCTAACTTCTTGAGAACGAAGAGGATTTTTAATAAGCGGTGAATGGCAGAGTTGCTTTTTTTTATGAAATTATATTATATAGGTGCCTTTATGCAATTCCCTTGTATGATTTGTAAAGTTATACATGGTATGTAATCCTTGATGAGATCGCTGCACTCACAGATGGCCGATTGGTGTAATATACGAATACGTAAATCTGTAGCTCGGACACTTACTGTCCAGTGCAAATAATTACCATGTCCCTTAATGGAGTGGTAAATTCTGGAGATACGTAGATATTGCACTGTATACACAGGTAATTACTCCAGCCCCTTCTGAGAAGTCAGCTGCTGCATACAATAAAATGAGCCAGTGACATTACTCATCTGGTGACATGTTATTGAGGCGGTGCCTGTCCCTTACACGATGTATATCTTGCCTCCATGATTGCAGTAATTTCACAGCTTTTATTGTAGCAAAGCAAAATGTTCCAGAGTGTTAGTCTAGCTATTACAGTTATTATCTTTGGAGTATTTAAAGGGGATGTCCATCACTACATGTCTTTCACATGCTTGGGTACCCCACATGAAATAAAAAAAAAACAAAACAAAAAACAACATATACTTACACTACAGTTCAAAAGTTTAGGGTCACTTAGATATTTCCTTATTTTTGAAGGGAAAGCACTTTTTTTCAACGAAGTTTACATTAGATTAAACAGAAATACACTTGTTAATGTGGTAAATGACTATTCTAGCTGCAAACGTCCGGTTTTTAATGCAATATCTACATAGGTGTATAGAGGCTCATTTCCAACAACCACCCCTCCAGTGTTGTTATTGCACATTGTGCTAACTATGTTAGAAAGCTAATGGATATTTAGAAATTCCTTGAAAACCCTTGTGCAACTATGTTAGCACAGCTGAAAACAGTTTTTCTGATTAGGGAAGCTATAAAACTGACCTTCCTTTGAGCTAGTTGATAATCTGGAGCATTACTTTTATTAGTTCCATTAAACTCTCAAAATGGCCAGAAAAAGAGAACTTTCATGTGAAACTCGACAGTCTATTCTTGTTCTTACAAATGAAGGATATTCCATGCGAGAAATTGCCAAGAAACTGAAGATTTCCTAGAACGGTGTGTACTACTCCCTTCAGAGGAGAGAACAAACAGGCTCTAACCAGAGTAGAAAGAGAAGTGGGAGGCCCCGCTGTACAACTGAGCAACAAGACAAGTACATTAGAGTCTCTAGTTTGAGAAATCGACGCCTCACAGGTCCTCAACTGGCAGCTTCATTAAATAGTACTCACAAAATGCCAGTGTCAACATCTACAGTGAAGAGACGACTCCGAGATGCTGGCCTTCAGGGCAGTGTGGCAAAGAAAAAGCCATATCTGACACTGGCTAATAAAAGGAAATAATTAATATGGGCAAAAGAACACAGACATTGGACAGAGGAATATTGAAAAAAGTGTTATGGACCGACGAATCAAAGTTTGAGGTGTTTGGATCACACAGAAGAACATTTGTGATACGCACAACTACTGAAAAGATGCTGGAAGAGTGCCTGATGCCATCTGTCAAGCATGGTGGAGGTAATGTGATGTTCTGGGGTTGCTTTGGTGCTGGTAAAGTTGGAGATTTGTACAAGGTAAAAGGGATTTTGAATAAGGAAGACTATCACTCCATTTTGCAATGTCATGCCATACCATGTTGACCGCGCTTGATTGGACCCAATATTTCATCCTACAACAGGACAATGACCCAAAGCACACCTCCAAATCATGCATGAAATTATGCATGAACTATTTAGGGAAGAAGCAGGTAGCTGGTATTCTATCTGTAATGGAGTGGATAGCCCAGTCACCAGATCTCAGCCCTATTGAGATGTTGTGGGAGCAGCTTGACTGTATTGTACACAAAAAGTGCCCATCAAGCCAATCCAACTTGTGGGAGGGGGAAGCATGGGGTAAAATATCTCCAAATTACCTCCGTTTTACTTTGTTTTTGTATTATGGATCCTGTTTCTAAATTGACCCAGCAACTTTACAATCTCTCTTTGGAAGTTACTGATATTTTAAAAAATCCATTCAAGAGAGAGTTGATGTGTCTGTTGCGGCCCGTTTAGAGCCAAAAATAGCGCTTACTGATCGTTTTTCAGGAGGTAAAGAGAAATTTACAGCCTTCAAGGAGGCCTGTAAATTATATTTTCGTCTTAGGCCTCACTCTTCCGGAGCAGCTCAGCAGCGGGTCGGCATCATTATATCCCTCCTGCAAGGGGATCCTCAGTCATAGGCATTTTCTTTGCCGGAAGACGCCGTTTGTCTCCAGTCAGTCGAGGGCTTCGTCGAAGCTTTGGGCCTTATCTATTATGACCCTGACCGAGTCTCGTTAGCTGAGTCTAGACTACGTTGGCTGCGGCAGGGTGATCGGTCAGCTGAAGCCTATTGTTCTGAATTCGTAGATGGGCTATGGATACTAAATGGAAAGATCCGTCACTTAGAAGTCAGTTTTGTCATAGTCTGTCTGATAAACTTAAAGATGCTCTCACGGTGTATGATATTCCTACTTCTCTAGAGGCTGCCATGTCTTTAGCTATACCTGTTGACAGACACCTCCGTGAGAGAAAAGGTAGAACTTTTTTTCCAGATGACATGTCTAGATGTGAAATGTCTTCCTTTGGAAGACAATCCGGGGATAAGGGGTGGGGGATTGTGGCTGATGAACCCATGCAGCTTGGTGGAGCCACCATTTCCCGTGCCTCTCCTGTTGACCGCAAAAGGACAGGAGTGTGGTTTTTTTTGCGGTAAACCCGGTCATTTTGTTGGAGCTTGCCCCCTTATTCCTAAACGTCCTGGGGTGCCTGAGTCTCATGTTACAGTTGGTGGGGTGGAAGCAGTGAATCAGGTTAAGTCCTTTTTCTTTTACCTGTAGTTCCCGTTTTCTCCTGCCTTCCGAGGTGGTGCTGGAGAGCAAAACTATTAAAATTGATGCTTTTGTGGATAGTGGTGCCGGGGTTTGTTTGGTGGATCCCCTTTTCGCTAAAGAGCATGGTTTGCTTTTCAGTACCTTAAATAACCCCATTTCCGTTTTTGCCATTGACTCTGCACCACTTGCTCAAAGACATTTGTCTCACATGGTACATGGTATTAAATTGACAATGGGATCTATGCATCATGAGTTGATTTCATGCTATGTGTTGGAAGATCTTCCCACTCCCATTGTGCTGGGTTTACCTTGGTTGATTAAACATAACCCCGTAGTAAATTGGCAGGCGCGACTTATTTCTGATTGGAGTGACTTTTGTTCTGATAATTCTTTGGGGACTTCCTTATCCGCTGTCTCTCTTGTCTCTCTTCCATTATTTCTTTCTGATTATGACGATGTTTTCTCTGAGAAAGGATACCAGGACCTTCCCCGTCATCGGGTGTACGACTGTCCTATTAATCTTGTTCCTGGAGCTAAGCTACCCAAATCTAGACTTTATAGTTTATCGGGGCCTGAGAGACAGGCTATGTAGGAATTTTTTGTCGAAAGTCTAGAGAAGGGACATATTAGACCTTCATCATCGCCAGTGGCGGCAGCTTTTTTCTTTGTTAAAAAGAAAGATGGAGACCTTTGTCCTTATTTGGACTTTTAGGAACTGAATCTTATCACAGTCCGTGATCTGTACCCTCTTCCTCTGATTCCTGATGTATTTAGCTAGGTGGTAGGAGCTAAGTGGTTCTTCAAGTTGGACTTGAGGGGGGCGTACAACTTGGTTAGGATCAAGGAGGAGGATAAATGGAAAACCGCTTTCAATACCCCCGACGGCCATTTTGAGAGTCTGGTTATGCCATTTGCTCTCACCAATGCACCTGCGATGTTTCAGCACTTTATTAATGACATTTTTTGTCATCTTGTGGGTAGATTTGTGGTGGTCTACCTTGATGACATTTTGATTTATTCACCTTATTTAGCAACTCATGAGGCTCATGTCCGACAGGTTCTTCAAATTTTACGGGAGAATAACTTGTACACCAGACTTGAAAAATGTGTGTTTGCTGTGCAGGAGGTGCAGTTTTTGAGGTACCTCTTGTCTCCCACTGGTTTTCGGATGGATCCCGGGAACGTCGAGGCAGTGCTGGTCTGGGATCGTCCGGAAAACCTGAAAGCCCTACAGCGATTTTTGGGGTTTACAAATTTTTACCATAAATTCATCAAGAATTACTCTGAGATCGTTAAACCTCTGACCGATCTAACGAAAAAAGGTGCTGATTTTTCCACATGGTCTGATTCTGCTCAGCAGGCTTTCTCTTCTTTGAAGAGGTGTTTTGCTACTGCTCCCATACTTTGCCAACCTGACGTTTCGCAGCCTTTCGTCATGGAGGTCGATGCATCAGAGGTAGGGGTTGGGGCAGTTTTGTCGCAGGGGCCGTCGCCTGGTAAATGGCATCCGTGTGCATTTTTCTCTAAGAAGCTCTCCACTGCGGAGAGAAATTATGACGTAGGTAATAGAGAGCTCCTTGCTATTAAATTGGCATTTGAGGAGTGGCGTCATTGGTTGGAGGGGGCGGCTCATCCTATTACTGTCATTACCGATCATAAGAATTTGTCATATTTAGCATCTGCCAAGCGTCTTAACTACAGACAAGCCAGATGGTCCCTGTTTTTTACTAGGTTTAATTCTACTGTCACCTACCGTCCTGGGGTTAAGAACGTCAAGGCGGACGCTCTATCACGTAGTTTTCCCAGGGGAGGGGATCAGGAGAATCCTGTTCCCATTCTGCAACAGGGGGTGATTGTTTCGGCTCTTTGTCCTGACTTAGAGACTGCTGTTTTGGAGGCTCAGGGGTACACCCCTGCCTTCTGTCCTACAGGGGGACATTTTGTGCCCTCTGATCTGCGTTACCGACTGAGCCAAGCTGATCATGACTCTGTGCTTAACGGACACCCGGGTAGTAAGGCAATCTCGGACCTTGGTGGCCGGGGTTGTACAAGGAGGTAGCCTACTCTATGACTGCTTGTGTTGTTTGTGCTTGCGCCAAAGTCCCGCATACTCGTCCGTCAGGGTCTCTTTTGCCGTTGACCATTCCAGATAGGCCATGGACGCACATTTCCATGAATTTTATCACGGATCTTCCTGTGTCAGCTGGTAAAACTGTGATATTGGTGGTGGTTGACAGGTTTAGCAAGATGGTGCATTTTATTGCCTTACCTGCTCTTCCCAACGCCAAGACTCTGGTGCAGGTTTTTGTGAATGAGATCATGAGACTTCATGGTTTACCTTCTGATGTTTCTAATCGTGGCACTCAGTTTGTCTCGAGGTTCTGGAAGGCTTTTTGCCCTCGTTTGGGGGTTCAGTTGTCTTGTTCCTCCGCATTCCATCCTCAGTCTAACTTTCAGACGGAGCGCACCAACCAGAATTTGGAGACCTATTTGAGGTGTTTTGTTGCTGAAAACCAGGAGGATTGGGCATCCTTTTTGCCTTTGGCCGAGTTTGCCATTAACAACCGGCGTATTGAGTCCACTGGCCAGTCACCATATTATGGTGCAAATGGTTTCCATCCTCAATTTGGTACCTTTTGTAGTGGGGGGTTTTCAGGGGTCCCGGAAGAGGAGCGTCTTACCTTCTCTCTCTCATCGGTTTGGCGAGGGGTTCTGAGCAATCTGAGATGTATGGGTGACAAGAAGTATGTCGCTCCGGCCGGACCGTCTCCATTGCCTCCTGCGCCCATTTTGGTTGAAGGGAATCTTGAGTTTGAAATTTCCAGAATCTTGGATTCCCATGTTCTGCGCAATTCTTTCCAATAGTTAGTACATTGGAGAGGTTACGGTCCGGAGGACAGGAGTCGGGTTCCGGCATCTGAAGTGAACACTGCCAGGTTGATTTGTGCTTTTCATAGGGCGCATCCTGCCAAGCCAGACCCTGAGTGTCCGGAGGTCACTCCTAGGAGGGGGGGTACTGTTACGGATGTATCTGGACCTTCAGGGGCTGCTACTGGGACCAGGTGCAGAAGGGCTCAGCAATCGTTCAGACGTTAATGGACGCTGTCCCTTTAAGGGCTTGATTTAGTTTTTTTTCTGTTCCTTGCCAGGTTGGAGGAGCCTTTCCTCCAGCTGGTAATTAAGGGTCTTTATAACGTGGGGCCTCTCACTCCTCCAGTGCGGGTTATACTCTTCACTTGGAGAAGTTGCTTGCACAGGAGTGTATGTGGCTTCAGACTACTGTTGCTGTATATTCTGAAGATTCCCTCTCAAGATAAGTTGTCATATTTCCTTTTTCCCCTTTTGCTGTTTATTTTTGTGTTTGTTTTTCCCTCCGTGGATTGGTGGGTGGTGGGATTTAGGCGGGCTTTGCACGTTGCGACATCGCAAGCCGATGCTGCGATGTCGCACGCGATAGTCCCCGCCCCTGTCGCAGGTACGATATCTTGTGATAGCTGGCGTAGCGAAAATTATCGCTACGCCAGCTTCACGTGCACTTACCTGCCCTGCGACCGTCACTCTGGCCGGCCACCCGCCTCCTTCCTAAGGGGCGGGTCGTGCGGCGTCAGAGCGACGTCACACGGCAGGCGGCCAATAGCGGTGGAGGGGCGGAGATGAACAGGATGTAAACATCCCGCCCACCTCCTTCCTTCCGCATAGCCGCCGGCGGCAGGTAAGCTGATGTTCCTCGCTCCTGCGGCGTTACACACAGCAATGTGTGCAGCCGCAGGAGCGAGGAACTACATCGTACCTGTCGCTGCAGCATAATTATGAAAATGTTTGAGCCTGCAACGATGATACGATAACGACGCTTTTGCGCTCGTTAATCGTATCATCTAGCATTTACACACTACGATCTCGAAAGTGACGCCGGAAGTGCATCACTTTCGATTTGACCCCACCGACATCGCATGTGCGATGTTGCAACGTGCAAAGCCGCCCTTAGTCGTAGGGTCTGGCTAGGAGACAAGGGCACGTTGGCGGGCCACACCTCCTAACCCTTATAGGTACCTGTGGTTTGAGGGCAAGCGTAGGGCCCCCCAGTGTCAGGGTCAGCACAGAAGCCCCTGGTTACCCCCCCTCTTTGTGTTTCAGCCTCCCTTATTCCCAGGAGTCCACTCGCTGGGTGTCTCTCCCCACACCCTGCGTGACATTAGCAGGACAAGCTGCATGCAGACTTCTATTAAGTAGGGCATATTGTAAGGTTCCGTCATGCAGTCGCTACCGAGGTTTGCCAGATACACAGAACCCCTGGTGAGCGCCGCAACACACAAGGTAAACAACACAACGGTGGGTGCTGGCGCTGGGGAAATGGGGGCAGGGTCATCTCCTATACTCACCTGAGGCTGATCCCTGCACTCCTTAATGTCTTTATACGGGTTCTTTTACCCCATCGCCGATCACGTTTCTATCCCTGTCTTTCCCTGGACTCAGCCCTGTATGGTGCACAGGGCAGCAGGAACACTAGATTACAGACACAGAGGATTAGAAAGATGGGTAAAACAGCAATCATACAAAGCACTCCAAATGACAAGAGGAAATAATGAGGAACTGACCAGAGGGGCAAAACAAAAAAGGACTAAGGAAGGGAAACACAGCTTTCATACAGCAAATGATCTCTGTATGGCTTCCTGGTCCATAGCTCACAGGTTCCCTCTAGAGGCAAATAAAACAGGAACTATCACTGGCAATTACCTGGGCTGGGAGAGAAGTCTTCATAGCAGAGGTAATTAGCAATACAGAACAGCTGGCTATAGCTTTCATTCAGAGTTCAGGACACCAGAGGATCTACTTAACCTTAGCAGTGCTGGATAAAGGAGAATCTGGACAGCCAGTAGTATTAACTTGAGGAAGTGTGTATGAAGCCCTGAGCTGCAATCTCCTGCCACCAGGAAAAGGATGGAGCACTCTCCATTGTGGAACCCTTGTGACAGGTTTCAGCTCTAGAACTTTTGAAATTGTGAATGCAGCTCTGAACTATAAAAGAGACTGTAAGTCCAGACTAGTACAAAATAAGGCTTTAACATCAGCGTTTTGGTTTACGTTAGGTATATCTATAGATTTAAGTGTATACCTGGAAGCTTTCTTGTAATGCTCGCCACTGGGAATGGTAAAGTGGCGAGTTGAAGTGGACCCACTGGGCCTGGGCTTTCCTTTTAGTGGGAGGGGCTTGACTAAGCGCCCACTGCAAGGTGCCAATCTGAGGGCAGTGACAGGGACGGTTTGCAGCTGACCCCCAGGGCAGGGACAGACAATCTAACAGACAGGCTTAGGGGTACTTTGCACGTTGCGACATCGCTACTGCGATGTCGTCGGGGTCAAATCGAAAGTGACGCACATCCGGCGCCACTAACGACGTCGCAACGTGTAAAGCCTAGATGCACCGATAAACTATCGCAAAAGCGTCGTAAATCGGTGATCTGTGTAGTGTCGGTCATTTTCATAATTTTGCTGTAGCGACAGGTACGATGTTGTTCCTCGTTCCTGCGGAAGCACACATTGCTGTGCATGAAGCCGCAGGAAAGGGGAACTTCACCTTACCTGCCTCCACCGACTATGTGGAAGGAAGGAGGTGGGCGGGATGTTTATGTTCCGCTCATCTCCGCCCCTCCGCTTCTATTGGCCGCCTGCCGTGCGACGTCGCTGTGACGCCGCACGACCCGCCACCTTAGGAAGGAGGCGGGTCGCCTGCCAGAGCGACGTCGCAGGGCAGGTAAGTGCGTGTGAAGCTGCCGTAGCAATAATGTTTGCTACGGCAGCTATCACAAGATATCGCATGTGTGACGAGGGCGGGTACTATCGCGCTCGGCATCACTATCATCAGCTAGCGATGTCGCAGCGTGCAAAGTACCCCTTAGTCTCTAGTGTAGACAGGGCCCGCCAGGATAGCTGAAGCAGACAGAACGGCCAGGACAGAAAGACAGAATCACTAGCAAGAACAGGAACCACCGGGGTAGCTGAGACAGATGTCACGGCCGGGGTTGATGAACACAGTCTCTAGTAAAGTTGTCTGCATACGGCACTGACAGACTTCATATAGTTTCAGGAAGGATGAATGGACAAATGTACCAAGACATTCTTGATAAAAATCTGCTGCCATTTGCCAGGATGATGAAGATGAAATGAGGGTGGACATTTCAGCAAGGCAATAATTTCAAACACACAGCCAAGGAAACTCTCATGTGGTTTTAGAAAAAGAAAATAAAGCTGCTAGAATGACCCAGCCAATCACCTGACCTGATTCCAATAGAAAATTTATGGAAGGAACTAAAGCTTAGAGTTCATAGAAGGAGCCCACGGGAACTTCAGGATTTGAAAAGTGTTTCTGTGGAAGAATGGACCAAAATCACACTTGAGCAATGCATGCGACTAGTTTCTCCATACAGGAGGTGTCTTAGAGCTGTCATCACCAAGACTTTTGCACGAAGTATTAAATAAATTTCAGTAACAGTGTTGAATACTTTTTCCCTGTGTCATTTATCATTATTACACATAATTTATGGACATCTATAGTTTGATTTCTTTGCCTGTGTGGATTGGATGAGTTGTTATCGACATCTGGTGAGAAATTCATGTCAGAACCCCTTTTAGAAATATATTTGCTTAGAAAATGGGTGACGTGTTCAATACTTATTTCACCTTCTGCATATATATTTTTTCCTTAAACTGGATAACTCCTAGGAGGGCAGAAAAGCCTCCCATATAGCACGCTGCCCAAATTATTAGGGACATTATGTCTGGCAATATTAATAGAGGCACACCAGTTGGAACTATGCTGGGATGATCGATATTTGCTGTGGATCTTCTGTATTTATTTTGTGTCCCATGTTCTGTTTCCTATAAGGGATTGTCTACTGCTATTTGCAGGATTTTAGTATTTTGGTACCAATAATATACCAGGACCAACTTCAGAAACTCCGTCCTCGCTAATGTGCTGCAGTTTAGTCTACGAGAGGCACAGACTTCTCTTAAACAGCCTACTTCTGCTGAAGGAGTGTGGCATGAATGGGTTAAAAGGTGGAGAAACTCATTTAAAGGTTCAATGAGTTTTGTGTCTATATATAGAGAGCTAACACTGCAGGCCAGCAGGTTGTTGGAGTGGGGGATCGGACTGTCTCTATGCCCGGTGACCAAGCTTTTGGGACTTTTCAATGTGGTTCCTTCATGGTATTTTGCGATGTCTGATGTGTTATAAGTTGGGAAAATCTTCATTGGTTGTACCGTAAGGAGTGATTCAAGCAGTAGATGGCAACAGGTAGGTGAGGAAGGAAGCATTGGGTGCTTGGTAAACACCTAGCAGCATCCTCCATTATTTGCACAGTGCTAGGAGAGCAGGATCCCTACAGAAGAAGACTGGAACCCTGCAAAGCTATCAGCACCAGGGACAGAGACTGCAAGGACTACGGCATATAACTATCTGGTCCTCATGCTGGATAACAAGGTCAGAATGGAGGTCACGCAGATGCAGAAGGTAAAATATTGGCACATTTTCACTCTTCATACCTTCTTATTCACTGCAATAGTAATTTGACCATGATTTTGTCACCAAGATATTCAGCACTGATCTACAGAGTATAATCACACTCGAGTCTCTGACGTTAGCGAGGCTCACAATCTAATTTTTCTCTTATACAAACACAATTATACAATTGCCATATTTTTAGAATGTGGGGAAACCAGAATGGAAATCTTCAAGCAGAAGCTGGATAAACATATAGCTGGGATGTTTTAGGAAAACCTGCACTCGCAGGGGGTTGGGCCCGATGGTCCTTGAGGTCCCTTTCAACTCTACCATTCTATGATTCTATGAGTGAGACCGCATTAACCCCAGAGAACGTAAGAACTCCATGTAGATGATGTCATTGGTTAGATTTCTAACCCGGCGCTGGAAGGGATCAGTGCAGTCCATCATGTATGCCATGTGTCTTCACTTTAAGGTTTAAGTTTTCAAAGCTTTTTTGGACATCATGTATTTGAGTTTCTGGTGGGAGGGTATCATATATATATATATATATATATATATTGTGGGGATTTACAATATACATTTGGTTAGATTTGCAACCCAGTGCTGGAAGGAGTCAGCGTGCTCCGTCATGTATACAATGTATCCTCACATTAAGTTTTGGGTTCTCTAAGCTTTTTTGGACATCATGTATTTGAGTTTCTGGGGGGCGGTCATATACAGTGGGTATGGAAAGTATTCAGACCCTTTTAAATTTTTCACTCTTTGTTTCATTGCAGCCATTTGGTAAATTCAAAAAAGTTCATATTTTTCTCATTAATGTACACTCTGCACCTCATCTTGACAGAAAAGAAACAGAAATCTAGAAATTTTTGGAATTTTTTTTAAACAAGAAAAACTGAATTATCAAATGGTCATAAGTATTCAGACCCTTTGTTCAGTAGTGAGTAGAAGCACCCTCCTTTTGAGTTAGTACAGCCATGAGTTTTCTTAGGAATGATGCAACAAGTTTTTCACACCTGGATTTGGGGATCCTCTGCCATTCTTCCTTTCAGATCCTCTCCAGTTCCGTCAGGTTGGATGGTGAATGTTGGTGGACAGCCATTTTCAGGTCTCTCCAGAGATCCTCAATTGAGTTTAGGTCAGGGCTTTTTTGGACATCATGTATTTGAGTTTCTGTTGTTTTTAGTTCATATATAGTGTGGAGATATACAATGTACATTTGGTTTCAAGACAACTGACAAATAATATTAGGAAACTGCATAAACAATAATACCTAATAAAACTATGATATCAGAACTGATGAGTAGATGTAGCAAACCTCAATTTATGGGTGGCCAGCAAGGTTGCAAACTGTCCAGAATTTCCTGGATAGTTCGTAAAAATAAGGCACTTTTTCTTTCCGTTGTCCTTAAAAAAAATGTAATGTGTTCTTAACTTCTTAGAAAATAGAGAGGCTCATTCAGCATTTTACAGCTAATGTGTCCATATCGGAATTAGGGGCTGTAGACTTAGATCACTTGTCGTCTAAATGATTTATTTTGGTTTTCCAATGAGTCTGTTAAAAATGTCGGCTGTCTGTGATAAAAAATAAATTGTTTAAAAGAACTGAGAGTCCTCAGCGGTTGATACCTTTTAATGGCTAACGGAAAAGATGGTAATAATAGCAAGCTTTTGAGACTACATAGGTCTCTTCTTCAGGCTCAATATAACACAAAATCTGAAGAGTCACATATTTATACACAACAGGACATAGAATGGAGCAGTAAATAAGACAAGTTATGTGAAGCAGAACTATCACTATGGCAAGAGGACAAACTGTTGTGGCCATAAATATTGCTGCAGTTCATAGATAAGCAAAGTTTTTTTGTCCTCTGATTGGGGTCTGGTCCAGAGATGGGATTCCCCAGATGGTCTGAGGAGCACATTTCTTAATTGATGTAAAAAGACATGAATCCATGTAACACATTCATTCCTGCTCTGAATGTGTCAAAGGTCATCATAAGTTTGTGCTCCCAGACTCTTCTGTCTCTCTGGGACTTGAAATTTCCATTCAATACCAGCAATTTCATGTCCATGATGCTGTGGTCTGGGTTACAAAACTGTTTGGCCACAGGTAGATCTATTCTTTTTTCCTTAATTGTGTAGCGGTGAGAATTCATCCTTGTCCTGAGCTGTTGTCCTGTCTCCCCTACATACAGACCCCAGTTGGAAATTTGGTACATACATTAGTTGTGGTACAGCTGAAGGTACCTGGGATCTTGTAGTCCTGATGTGATCTGGGAATCTTTATCTTGTCTGTTGTCAATAAAAATGGACAGGTCTTATATTTTTTTCTGGTTGCAGGGAAATGTTCCTGTTGTTTTTGGAGAGGACAGGGAGCTTCTGACAATGATGCTTCTTAGATTCGGGGGCTGTCTAAAACACAGAAGTGGGGGTCTGGAAAAATAGATTTCAATCGGTCATCTTTTTGCAGTAATGGTTGTAGTTTCCGTGCAGCCCCTCTTAACACTTCCAGATTTTGATTGTAGGTGATTACAAGAGGGACCCGGTTGTTTTCTTCTTTAGTTTTATAATGTAGGAGATGGTTTCTTGATATTCTGGTGGCTCTTGTAATTTGGTTTTCAATTGTTCTTGGGTGGTAGCCTTAATTTAAAAAGGTCTTTCTGAGGCCCTCAAGGTGATTGTCTCTATCTGTAGTGTTGGAACATATCCGATTGTACCTGATGGCCTGACTGTACCTGTATTGGCTGTCTGTGGTGATTTTTTGATATTTTTTTTTATTTTTGATAAATAGCTTAAGTTTGAAGCTTTGATGGCAAAAGTAACAGCAGGGTCTCTAAACGTTCACTAACTGGTTTGTTATACACGATATATCCTAAGGGCGTAATTACAATGATACCTCATCACCTCGTACAAACTGTGAACATTAACCCTACAGACAGAGCTGAAGCTGCCTGATATTTGGTCTATCGGCACCTTGGTGAAAGGTACAATAATGAAGAACTAGATGACGGTCCAACCAACTATGACTTCTTGTAATGTAACGATTAACTCAGTGGTTTGACTAAAGGAACATTATCACTTATACTGTGTTACAAAGAAACTGCAGATCTTCATTTACTGAAGTGAATGGGAGTTGAGAAGCAAGACCCAAAATTACCTAAGGATAGGTCATCTATATACCAGTCCTTAATAAACCCTTTCATCTGTCTCATATTCCTTCTCTATCATCACTGTATGGATAAGTATTGAGACACCTAGAGGAGAGTTTATGACCTCTCATTCTAAATCCATAGTCATTGATAAAGAGTTGGTTTCCACTTTACGACCATAACAGCCTTCACTCTTCTGGAAAAGATTTTGGAGGTGTCTGTGGGACTTTTTGCCCATTTATCCAGAAGATCATGTGTGAGGTCAGCCACTGATTTTGGTGGAGAGGCCAAGCTCACTATGTGTGTTTTAGTTCAACCCAAAAGTGTTAAGTGAAGTTGAGATCAGAGGTCTCTGGAGTCTGTCAAGTTTTTCCACACCAACCTCCCCCAACCAATTTTGTTTTTGGACCTTGCTTTCTGCACTGAGACACTGTCCTTCAGGAACATAGAAGGGCAGTCCCGAACCTTTTCCTATACAACTGGAAGCTACTATTGTCCAACATATGTTGGTATGCAGAAGCATTAAGAATCCTCCTCACTAGAAGTAAGCAGCATAGGCCGACCCCTGAAAAACAAGCCCATAGCGTTATGCCTCCACCAAACTTTGCAGTCATTGAGTTAGTAGAATTTAGATGAATTTTATATACTATGCTCTTCAGCAGTCGCCAACCACTGCTGTTATTTTGTACTTCATGCCTCAGTTTCTGTGGGTCTTAACCAGCTCCACTTTTCAATAATACCATTCACAGTTATATCTGCAAACTCTCCTAGATTCAGTGCGTTGGGCAGTCCACAATTTGGGGAGGTCGAGTGTATGTCCCAACTTTAATTGCATATGTGTCTTCAGAAAAGAGTTGAAGATGCCGAAAGGTCTTTGTGTCAGCATTCTGTCTGGGTTAAACCTGAAGGTCCTGCAAGCACCATCACTGTATGTGACCTAAGAATGTCCCATAGACAGAACGCTCTTGAGGGTCCTCATGCATGACTTTAGACTAGCATTCATACTGTGTGTTGGGGAATATACTGTGGGGGCTTCATACTATGTGTTGGGGAATATACTGCGGGGCATTATACTATGTGTTGAGGAATATACTGTGGGGGCTTCATACTGTGTGTTGGGTAATATACTGTGGGGGCTTGTGGGGGCTTCATACTGTGTTGGGTAATATACTGTGGGGGGTTTATACTGTGTGTTGGCGAATATACAGTGGGGGCTTCATACTGTGTGTTGGGGAATATATTGTGGGGCATCATACTATGTGTTAGGAAATATTCTGCGGACAGCATACTGTGTGTTGGGGAATATACTGTGGGGGCTTCATATTGTGTGTTAGGGAATGTACTGTGGGGGCTTTATACTGCGTGTTGGGTATTCTGGGGGACTTCATACTGTGTTTTAGGGAATATACTGCGGGCAGCATACTGTGTGTTGGGGAATATATTGTGGGGCATCATACTATATGTTGGGGAATATACTGCGGAGCATCATACTGCGTGTTAGGGAATATATTGTGGGGGCTTTACACAGTGTTTGGCAGGGCGTCTAGGGGTCATGAATACAGTTTGTATTTTGAATCAGCTCACCGTATAAAAGCTCAATCCCGATTCCGTCCTGGAGCACGGACAGGCACTGCCACAGCCCAATGAAATGCAGAAAAAAGAGGATGTCCAGCTCTTCAGGCAAGAATCACGTCTTTATTTCATCATGCAGACACAGAGAATGACATGACCAGCACTACGTGTTTCAGGTGAAAACACTCACCCTTAATCATGATGCTGGAGAGACGGCGCTACAGAGTTTATATGCAAATGCTAATTAGCAGAACAGATGTTTAAATCACTTATTTTTGAATATGTAAAGTGCTTAAGTGATTTAACCCCTTAACGACCGCCGATACGCCTTTTAACGGCGACAAATTAGGGTACTTCTTCCGATCCGCCGCTTTTTAACGGCGGTCGGAAAAAAGGGTCTAGCGCCCCCCAGAGTCAGAAAATTTCCGGGGTCTCAGCTGCCGGGGGTAGCTGAGACCCTGGAGATCATGATTCTGGCCGTTTTTTCCGGTCCCCGCTCACCTGATGACCGGTATACACCGTATACCGATGATCAGGTTACAGTAAATGACCGCGCCGGTAAAAAATCATTTATCTCCCATCTGGCATAAACAAACATGTCAGATGGGAGATAAATCTCATCCCCCGGTCCTCTCCGGTCCCCCGGTGTCGCTAAAGTGTCCCCCCACCCCCCCTTCCTCCCGAAAATCTAACATGGCGCTGCACATACCGGCGCGCACAGCAGCGCGCCGGCCGCATTTCCCCCTTTCCTATGGTTTCTGTCGCATGTGCTATGACACATACGACAGAAACCTGCTCCCCAGGCCCTGCCAAGTCACCCCCTATCCCCACCCCGGTGTTCCCCGGTGTCCCCCGTACCTGTTAGCTCTGATCCCCCGCGGCCCCCTCCTCCGGCTCCTTCACAGTGCACACCGGTCACACGTGCAGAGCGCGGCTGTCAGCTTCCTGTGTCTGTGACTCAGACGCTGGCTGCTGCTGCTGCTTGCACAGAGTCTGTAGCTGTGACCCGGGGAGGGTGGGTGCAAATTCTTTGCACCCACTCTCCTCAAATGGATGGTCTGCACTCCAAGAAAATGGGGGATACGTTCCCTGAACGTGCCCCCCATATTCTAGAAGGTCCAGAATCGCCTCGGGACTTTCACAATGGATTACAGCAGGGACTTGATTTTTTTTTTTTTCTTTTCAATAAATTGGCCAAAGAGGGAATGTTTTTGGGGAGTGTTTTTTCAAATAATTTTTTTTTTTTGTCAATTTTTTTTTATTATTACTGTCAATTAGTTATGTCTGGTATCAAATAGACGCTGTGACATAACTAATTGCTGGGCTTGATGCCAGGTGACATTACACATCTGGTATCAACCCCATTTATTACCCCGTTAGCCACCGCACCAGGGCGCGGGATGAGTTGGGGCGAAGCGCCAGGATTGGCGCATCTGATGGATGCGCCACTTCTGGGGCGGCTGCGGCCTGCTATTTTTAGGCTGGGAAGAGTCCAATAACCATGGCTCTTCCCACCCTGAGAATACCAGACCCCAGCTGTCAGCTTCACCTTGACTGGTGATTTAATTTGGGGGGACCCTACGTTTGTTTTTTTTTATTATTTATTTATAAATAATTAAAAAAAAAAACAGCTTGGGGAGCCCTCCAAATTGATCACCAGCCAAGGTGAAGCTCTCAGCTGTGGTTTGCAGGCTACAGCTGTCTGCTTTACCCTAGCTGGCTATCAAAAATAGGGGGGACCCCACGTCATTTATTTTAATTATTTTTTTTTCTTTTTGGGCTAAATACAAGGCTAGGCACCCTTTAGTGCCACATGAAAGGCACTAAAGGGCGCCAGCTTAGAATATGCAGGGGGGTGGGACGTTATATATGTTTGACATCTATCCATTCATCCATTGTAGCATTTTAGGCTATGTGCCCACAATCAGGGTTTGCAGCGTTTTGGGCGCAGAGTGTTTTCCCTACGTCCATAACGCTGCGTTGTGCAGTAGAAGCACAGTGGAAGGATTTTTAGAAATCCCGTGCCCACTGTGCTTCTTTTCTCCGCAGCATAAACCAACCTGTGGCGCAGCTTCCCGAGCCTCAGCATGTCAATTTATGCTGCGGAGATGAGTGTGCTCTGCAGGTAGCATAGAACTAAAGTCCACAGCAGCCTGAACCCAAATCGTGGGCATGGGCAGCTGCGTTCTCCCGTGGACAACACTCACATCTCTGTAGGAAGGCTGACACTGTGTACTGGACGCCGTGTCGCTGGATCATGGCCACATAGCCTAAAAGTGAGAAATTTGTTGCTACAGCAACATTTTTGTGAAGTACCTGTGGATTCAAAATGCTTACTATACTCCTGAATAAAATCCTTGAGGGGTCCAGTTTCCAAAATGGAGTCACTAGTGGGGGGTTTCTAATGTATAGGTAACCAAGAGGCCCTGCTAATGTGACATGGTGCGCGCAATTTATTTCAACTTTTCCAAAATTCAAATGGTGCTCCTTCCATTCCAAGCCCTCCCATATATCCAAACAGAGGTTTTTGGCCACATATGGGGTATCCCTGTGCTCATAAGACATTGGATAACAACCTGTGGGGTCCACGTTTTGTTGTTGCCTCTTGAAAAAGTGAGAAATGTGATGCTAAAGAAACATTTTTGTGAAAAAAATGAAAATTTTCAATATGGCAACCTAAGCTTATCAAATTCTGTGAAGTATTCGTGGATTCAAAATGCTCAATATACACCTAGATAAAAGCCTTGAGGTGTCTTGATTCCAGAATGGGGTCACTTGTGGGGGGCCTCCACTGTTTAGGCACTTTAGGGGCTTTCCAAATGCGACATAGCGTCCACTAATTATTCCAGCCAAATGTTCAGTCAAATTGCACTCCTTCCCTTCCAAGACCTGCCGTGTGCCCAAACAGTTGATTTCCACCACATATAAGATATCACCAAACTCAGGAGAAATTGCAGAATACATTTCATGGTGATTTTTTTCCTGTTACCCTTGTGAAAAAAAAAGCTACCTGGTTGAAGTAACAATTTTGTGGTAAAATTTTATTTTTTTATTTCAACGTTATAAACTTCTGTGAAGTACCTGGGGGTTCAGGGTACTCACCAAACATCTAGATAAATTCCTTGAGAGGCCTAGTTTCCAATATGGGGTCACTCACTTGTGGTGGTTTTTTGCTGTTTACGTACCTTAGGGGTCCTCCAAATGCAACATGGTGCCCGCAATCTTTTTCAGCCAAATTTCCTTTCCAAAATTCAAATATTGCTCCTTTCGTTCCAAGCCCTCCCATTTATCCAAACAAAGGTTTCAGACCACATGTGAGGTATCACCGCGCTCATGAAAAAGTGGGTAACAAACATTTGGGTCAAATTTTTGGAATTACCTCTTGAAAAAGTGAGAGAATTGATGCTAAAGCAACATTTTTGAGAAAAAAATTACAATTTTCAATATGACAAAGTAACGTTATCAAAATCTGTGAAGTACCTGTGGGTCCAAAATGCTCAGTATACCCCTCGATAGAAGCCTTAAGGGGTCTATTTTCCAAAATGGGGTCACCTGAGGGGGGTTCCTGCTGTTTAGGTACCTTAGGGGATCTGTAAAAGCAACATGGTGCCCGCAATCTGTTTCAGCCAACTTTGCTTTCCAAAATTCAAATATTGCTCCTTTCATTCCGAGCTCTCCCATTTACCCAAACAAAGGTTTCTGACCACATGTGGGGTATTGGCGCGCTCATAAGAAAGTGGGTAACAAAGTGTGAGGTCCAATTTTTGGTGTTACCTCTTGAAAAAGTAAGAAAATTAGTGCTAAAGTAACATTTTTAGATAAAATGTTAATTTTTATTTTTTTTCATTCCACATTACTTTAGTTCCTGTGAAGCACCTGAAGGGTTAATAAACTTCTTGAATGTGGTTTTGAGTACCTTGAGGGGTGCAGGTTTTAGAATGGTGTCACTTTTGGGTATTTTCTGTCACCCAGGCCTCTCAAAGTCACATCAAATGGGATGGGGTCCCTAAAAAAATGGTTTTGTAAATTTTGTTGAAAAAATGGGAAATTGCTGATGAACTTTGAACCCTTCTAACTTCCTAACCCCAAAAAATTTTGTTTCAAAAATTGCGCTGTTCTAAAGTAGACAAGTGGGAAATGTTATTTATTAACTATTTTGTGTGACATAACTCTCCGGTTTATGGGCATAAAAATTAAAAGTTTGAAACTTGCAAAATTTTTAATTTTTTTGTCAAATTTCAGATTTTTTCACAAATAAAATAAAAAAATATCATCCTAAATTTACCTCTAACATGAAGCCCAATATGTCACGAAAAAACATTCTCAGAATCACCGGGATCCATTGAAGCGTTCCAGAGTTATAACCTTATAAAGTGACACTGGTCAAAATTGCAAAAAATGGCCTGGGCATTAAGTACAAAACTGGCTTCGTCCTTAAGGGGTTAAACATCTGATGTGCTAATTAGCATTTGCATATAAACTCTGTAGCGCCCGTCTCTCCAGCATCATGATTAAGGGTGAGTGTTTTCACCTGAAACGCGTAGTGCTGGTCATGTCATTCTCTGTGTCTGCATGATGAAATAAAGACGTGATTCTTTGCCTGAAGAGCTGGACATCCTCTTTTTTCTGCATGTCATGAATACAGAACCGTACTGTGTGGTGACTCTAATGAGCTTCACTGAGAGCAATATTTCTGTGTGGGTGCCTATAAAGGACTGGGTGAGGTTAGGAAAGTCACTTGGCGTTAAACAGAAAGTGTCATGGCATGCTATGTAGTCTACAGCATGTGTCACTATTTCCTGTCTTTTGAAGTTGGGAGATATGCTCACAGCTGATGGGGGAATTTTTAGGGGGGAAGAAATGTTACACCAATGATTTTCTGTTAGAGGACTGTGCTGGTATCAGTGAGATCTTTACCGCCAATCATTCAGTCACATGTTAATAATTGAGGCAGATGGCATGGCGAGGGGCCATATAAGCTTTATATCTATACAGTGGCATAACTTGCAGTTTATGGGCCTCAATTCAAAATGTTCAACAGGCCTCATGTATCTATCTATCTATCTATCAATCTAGCTATCTATCTATCTGACACGCCCAAGCCGGTGCCGTTAGGATTACTCGTCACCGCGCCGCGGTGGCTCTGCTTCAGGGGACGCCGCGGTGGCAAGGCCCGGTTCAGTGACCCCGGCGGTGTCAATCAAAAGGGACATGGGATGAATGGATGATGGGGATGGTAGTTCATGACGCCACCTTTGGTATTCGGCAAGTGGGGTGCTGCCGCTGCGGGATGGGAAAAGCTGGGGCAGATGGTGACGCAGCTTAGATGGTGTAACTCTCCATAGGCAGAGCTGGGCCCCAGGGCGGATGGTGGAGGTAGTAGTAGTCCTTGATGGCGGGTACAGGCAAATAACGGAGCGACACAGGTATGCAGTCTCAAGGTTTTTACTCACTGTAGCCGGTTCCAAGGTTCACACACGCCAGGGACCACCTTTGGAGTGCCAGGATTCATCATGATGGGCTCCAGCCGATCCCGGGTAGTTTGGAAGTCGAGTCCGGTGCACCTTTCTTAAGTGTCTCTTTCCTGGTCGTCTCTGCGATTGCTTCACCCTCCTGCTTAGCGCCCCTGCTCACTGAACCCTGTGCCAGCACTCTTGGACCCTCTTGGGTGGCATGAAGCTCTATCCCTTGGTCCTTTTGGCTCACCTTCCAGCAAATTCATGTGCGGTGTGTGGATGGGGTGCTTGAAGTCACCTCAGTCGCTGGTTTTGCTAGCAGAGCCTCTAGCCTAGTGACCAGTCCCTCTGTTGAGACCAAGTCCTTCCACCAGTAGATTATATGTGCAACAAGGCCACGAGAGATTATTACTGTGGTCTCTAGGACCCCTTCTGTCTGTGCCCGGGCCAAGTGGTACCTGCTCCAGGCCGCGGGTCTTAGCTCCTCCACTGCTCCTCTTTCTCTCCTCCACACGCTACACTGTGTTCCCACTTGTACTATTGTGTTCCTACTCCTACGACTCCACCCCCTCAGCCTGGCTTTGGGTATAATCACGCCCTTGCCACATCTGATGAGTTGCTTCTGAGCCTTGGTGTTGTGCTTTTGTGTGAACCGGTTGTGACCTCCTCCTTATGAGGATGGAATACCACACCTCTGGATGAGGTGCAGTACCTCTGTGGCGACTGAAGTCTCAGGGGCGCCACACCCCCCACTACAAATCCCAGCACGTCCTCGGCCTGGAACAAACAAAAATACAGTGGTAAAGACTTGCAAATTTTTGTATGCATTAAACATTATAACCATTTTCTTCTCTTTATCGGAGGCACTCTCTTGAATGTTACCAACATGATAAACTCTTACAGTACACTACAAAAACTTAACAGTATAAAACATCAGCTTTTTGCATAATAACGTTTTTGTTGAAGAACACGATGCCAAGAATCCTTGCACCGCTCCTGTAATGTGCGAACTTGTAGCAACAATAAACAATGTGGAGGACCCGCCAGAAGAAAACCCCCAATGTAGACTCAGGGTGGGCGACAGAGCGTTCCTGATCACGCTTCATTGCTTCTGCTGCACCAGACGGGCTTTGTCTCCTGTGATCTAAGAATTCTGCTTGAGGGCGCTGTAATCAGCGCAACTATATACACAAAAAGTCCTGGCCACACACAGTCCAGTGGCCCAGTTGTCCATTTAACTCACGCAGATAATGCAGTATCAAAAAAAAAATTCAAAACATATTTACATTGAGCATTATCAAAGTTTAGTTCGCAGCCTCCAAGTCTGATGCACACTCCGGTGCGATCTCCAGGTGCTGCACATTTAGAGCGTACCACCCATGCTTGCCTTTATAGCGGTTGTACACGACCACATCACCTGGGTAGAGGTCACGTTTAGGATGGCCTTTCTGCTGATGGGCTTCCATGTCCCGCCGGGAGACGAAGATTTCCTTTGCGAGACCGGTCTCGCATACAAAGCCCCATATTTTTTCCAGATCGAACTGGACGACCATCCCGTAGCTTAGCGGTCCCCACTCAGATGGTCGGACCTTGCGGAACCTCTTCTATGATGCCATATTGGGGGCCCAATCTCCTCCCATCTCGCCTGGCGCTGTTCCCGCTCTGCTTACAGTTTCAGCAACTGCTGCTGGCAGGACAACGCGATGACAGTCTGGGTTGGAGTTAAAGGGGCCGTCAGTCCTCTTCCACCACCGGCCATGATGTCCCAGGCCAAGTGTCGCTGCACCTGGCCGGGTGCAAGTACAGGGGGAGCTGACATGGGTCCCAAAAGGGTTTCCTCAGCGACCAGATCAACAGGGGTTTTAGTCTCCGTTACCTCTCCGGTGCTGGTTCTTTCCTCCTCCTGGGCTGGTGAGACGTGCTCCATCAGGGCATGTCCCACCGCCACCACCTCCATCATCGATGCCTGCCATTGCTGGACCGCACCCGCTTGGATCTTCAGCAGCCGACGTCCCAGCCGCTTCACCTCTTCTTCGAGGAAGTTGGAATTCAGGACTGGTCGCGGCATCGGGGCATTCTCCGGACAGCCAGGGGAACTGGTCACTGCCACCCCGCGCTCCAAGTTGTCCCGGTTCTGCGCAGTTATCCCATCCTTTGCCACTTCCTGGGGAAGCGGGACTCCTGGGCTCTTGGGTAAGTTTTGTTTCTGGTCTGGTGCTGTAGGAGGCGGGCACGGCTTTTTGTGCCATACCACAATCCAGACCACAAAAGGCTCACAGTACCCGTTAGAATGAGCACGAAATCCTGTTCGTGACGCCAAAATGACATGCCCACGCTGGGGCCGTGGGGATTACTCGTCACCAGGCTGCAGTAGCTCTGCTTCGGGGGACGCTGCAGTGGCAAGGCTCGGTTCTGTGACCCCGGCGGTGTCAATCAAAAGGGACAGGGATAAATGGACGATGTGGATGGTAGTTTGTGACACCACCTCTGGTGTTCGACAAGTGGAGTGCCGCTACTGCGGGATGGGGGCCTCTGGGGCAGATAGTGAGGCAGCTTGGATGCTGTAACTCTCCACAGGCAGAGCTGGGCCCCAGGGCGGATGGTGGTGGTAGTAGTAGTCTATGATGGCAGGCGCAGGCAAATAACGGAGCAACACAGGGGTGCAGTCTCAAGATTTTTACTCCTTGTAGTCGATTCCAAGGTTACACACTCGCAAGGGACCACCTTTGGAGTGCCGGGATTCAGCGTGATGGGCTCCAGCCGATCCCGGGTAGTTCAGAAGTCGAATCCGGTGCATCTTTCTTAAGTGTCTCTTTCCTATGAAGAATGGTTGAAAAAAGTACAAATGAAAATCAGATGGAATGCGCCAAAAAGTAGGCAAAAAACACACTAATGCTGTAATAAATAAGGCCCTATATTTAGCACGTAGTCGGGAGAGATACATTGTTCTTGTGGATAATAAGAGAAAAAATTACCAGCTCACCCACCTGGAGAACTACCAAAAAGGAATGGTGCAGGGATCAGGAAACAGCCAGACCAGGCTGCAGGAAATCACTGAACTTGAAGAAAAAGAATGGATCCAGCATCCAAGTTCCAATTGAATTAAAAAAAAATTCTTTATTCAACAAAGATAAAAGGGTTCTTCCATAATAGTAAAATCCAGTTTACATGGCAGGGTAGAAAAAACTGAACGCGTTTCGGAGGGACAACTCCTTACTCTGAACGTAACTCTGAACATTCAGAGTAAGGAGTTGTCACTCCGAATCGTTTTCCGTTTTTTCTACCCTGCCATGTAAACTGGGTTTTATTATTATGGAAGAACCCTTTTATCTTTGTTGAATAAAGAAAAATTTTTTTAATTCAATTGGAACTTGGATGCTGGATCCCTTTTTTTTTTCTTCAAGTTCAGTGATTGTTCTTGTGGATGTATGTGATAACCATGTCAGCATGTGATATGTGTATGTAACATGTAGGACTTGGCATATTCTGTACACCATTGTCCTGCCTGACCTCTGATCTCAGCATACAATGCAGGTAAACACCTCTGTACTGCCATAACATGCTGATTAATGGGACAGTCCTACAACCAAAGGACCATTAGAGGAGATAACAGGCAAAACAGCCATCTGCTCCTGGGACACAAACATATACAAGCACTCACCCATTCATAAACATGTGTATGGGAGTAGCGGAGATGGCAGAGACTGACAGCACTATGAGGGTTTATGTGGACAATCTCTTTTACTGACCTGGGGTTGGGGCGTCATAAAGACAGAAGCTTGTTAAAGGACCAAGTAACCATATTAGTCACCAGTGCCAGAGTTATTGTAGTACCCATAATGTCATTCTTATTATTTAATGGCCTTCAGCTCGATATTGAGCCATGGTGACATTGATTGATAAGCGCTCTGTGGGAAGATGGATCTTGTGCAGCCTAGATAGGTCCACCAGGGTCTTCTCTGCCGTTTTTTTGATTGTATCAAGCTATCGGGTTGCTGGACTTCCTCTTTACCTTGTTCCTTCTATTCTTCCGACCATGATGTCCTTCTGCAGTGATTGCTCTCTTTGTATGATGTGTTTAAAGAAGGCAAGTCATAGCTTGGCGATCCTTGATTCGACTGACATATCATACTTATTGTAAATCAATACTATACCCAACGTAGTGTGATGTAATCACATAAAACCAAGCTCTATAAAAGGATAAATTAGGATAAATCACAATAAACTGCAATAAATTGTATAGAATAAACCATAAAAACAATCCACCAATTTAAAACTATTGCTTCAGGCATCCCATAGCCTGTAAACTGAATTATTCTGTGAGACACACCACACTTACTTGATAAAATTACTAACTAGGTGGATATCTCAGGTGAGGGTGTGAAGGGATGTGGAGGCCACAGACAGGGCTAAGACAAGGCCCCTGAAATGTAATGACAAAAATTTTGTATGGGGTACTACAATACAATTGTTAGATCAGGTCCTCATTATCCAGATGGAAGCGGCAGAAAACCAGCGGGCAATATTAAACAATGGTGGTAGTGTAAAAACTGAGCCACTTGCCTTGCGTTAGTTGTAGATGATGGTGATCGATACTTGCCCCGTGTGTCTGTACCGCTCCTGGGTTTGGAGGCAATGAGTGGCAATGGTGAGCGCTGGTATCCAAGAGCCGCAGCCGCCTATGGTACCATTATTGTTTAATATTGCATGATTGTCTGCTGGTTTTCTGTTATCATTGCCTGGATAATAGGGACCTGACTAGTGATGGATGAACTTGCAGATATCCAGGATCGGTGGGAAGCCGGAATGGGCGCCGGCCCGGAAGTGATCCTGGATATCTGGCCTGACATTGGTCCCCATATAAGTCTATTGGTCTATTGAGACCAGAATCCTGAGCTTAAAAATGGTGGTAGAAGGGATACGGGGTTTAGAGCAGGCACGCTATACTTTCCGAGTCTCCGGCGCTGAAGTAACTGATAACTCTTCTTCCAGAGCCACTCATTATTGCTGATCCATATTCGCTGCTTCCCCCGTCCACTGGCAGTCCTGGCATCTGTGATTGGTTGCAGTCAAACGCGCCCCTAGCCTGTGTGACAACATCTGACTGAAACCAATCACAGACCCTGTCTGCGGGTCTATATCGTGGTGTAAAAATAAATAATACATCACAATATGTTGGGTAACGCAGTAGAATTAATTATTATCATTTGTTTACCTTTCACTATCTGGCAGATTTACACTCAGCTTCTGTCCTCTACTTGCAGATTCCACCTCCCACCATTATCATTATTGTTCTGAGCTCCAGTTGATCTGTCCCCACCTAGAGGCGATTGAAGGCAGGTAGTTGGGTAGAGGTGTGAGGAGTCTTACCTTCGTTTCCACTAGGTGAGGCAGACATGACTAGAGAGCTCCAGGGTGGATGGATTCAAATGCACACACACTGAGGTGAAGCAACAGTGGTTTATTTTTTCCTCCATGAACGAAAATGTTCAGCAATACAGTGGTTCAAGTGGCTGTAACTGTGGTAGTCTTGTGATGATTGTCCTAAAGCTGCTACCGGTCAAAAACGTTTCATTTCTGAAGCCCAAAGGACAGAGATGTGCTCCTCACGATGCACTGACTAAAAGTGAAAGTAACTTGGAGTCAGAATGTGAGGTCACATGTAGGGCTGAAAACACTCCCACAGGCTGGACTAAAAAGAACCAGAGGAACAGAATGGTCTGACCAGTAGATGGCAGCAAAGGACAAGCATGAACGTTTATACATTGAATAACATTAATTAAATAACAGTAGATCTGTCATTAAAGGTTTTAAAGAAAACAGGTAGGAACAGCACACTCCCCGTCTGAAATTCACTTTTGGGGATTTCACTATTGAGTCCATAATATAACCTGACAGGAAAGGCATGTTAAATGCAAAAACAAACATCAATTGAGCCCAAGAAGGATGACCCAAAGTTCAGGTCCGGTAGCGTACATCAGTATGAACTCTCTTGACGGGCAACAGCCCAATGCTCTCTGTTTGCATGGCAGCAGCAAGTTCTGCATTTAGACACCATCCATGTCCCAAAGATGTCAAGACCAACGTAGGTGAAAGGTGGCTCTGTAAAAAGTCTGTCTGTTGGCAAGTCAGCCATTTGTTGGTGCAGTTGTTTTCCCCTCATTTTACAGCAGTGCACACAATCGTGCAGTATTTGTGCTACACGTCTCTTCATTCCAATAATCCAGAGGCCTGCAGACTGTAACATGCCCTCAGTGATTTGCCTGCCTTGGTGTTCAGTCTTTTCATGGTGGTGACGGATCAGCAAGAATGTAACATGGTGTTTGTTGGGTATAATGAGAGGATTTTGTTCTGCAATTCTGAGATGAGCTTGGTTTTAAACAACCACCAACTCTCAGTAAGCCGGAACTGTCCATAACTGGGTTTAAATTGGCGAGAGGCTTCTTAATGGAATCTGCGGTTTGTTGTATAAACACTTCCATTCCATGGCGAATTCACTCTGTTGGAGGTAGCGTATTATGAGGAACTCACTATGGGAGATGTCCTCAACAGAAAGGGGTTTGTGGCAGACATGCCAGGGATGGGTCTTTATTTTCAAGGTCCTTACGATAGTATCTGGCGTTATGCACTAACCTTGCGACAGTCATGATGAGTCTCATCCAGCTGGAGAAACGTTCAAAACGTTGGCAACTGAGGTTGGAAGTTTTTTCTGAACTAGTAGCCAGGGTGTTTACTTCAGCTCGGACTTCTGGATCGTTGTCTGGATCTAGGATGCTGAAAGCTTCCTGGACACCTTCTTCTGACTGTCTCAGCAGGAACCCTTGACCTGTAAGCCAAGAAGAGTTAGCAAAAGAACTAATAGACATAGGTCTAGTGACGTGAACAACTGGATTCAGTTCAGATGGTACAGGTTCTGCGAGGTTGTTGCAGACTTCCTTGTCCATAAAGGTGACGCTGTGTTCTCCCATTTCAGGCTTGCTGTTCATGAAACTCTGAAGAGAGTTAAATCTGGTCTGAGCTTGATCTCAGTTGTTTGGGACTCTTACCTTGATAGATCGGAAGGGTAATGGAGAGACCCAGTGGTTGGTTTTGTCTTTAGAAAACCCACAGTCCATTATTTTGATGAATTCCCTGTCCTCTACTGACAAGGCTACTTTATCGTTGTCCTTGGTTGTGTGAAAGACTGATCTTCCCAAGTTGTCGATTATGCAGAGAAGAAGCGATGTCAGGTAGCTGTATGGAGTCTGGAAACTTGTCTTTCACTCCATAGTGATGAGGACATGACTTTAAGCAGGTTGTGCGACCATCTCCCTGCATATAAGTCTTGAAGGAGTAAATTCCTGATCGATCAACGCACACGTTTCCTATGACTACCCATCCCAAGTCCAGTCTCTGGGCGTATGGTGCATAGTCAGGCTCATTACACTGTTGTCGCACCTTGTGTACCCTTAGATTGTCTCTGCCGAGCAGGAGTAGAATCTCTGCATTGTTGTCCATAGGTGGGATAACACTAGCCTGGTGCCTTAGGTGTGGTTGAAGTGCAGCTTTGGGGTTAGGAATCTCATCCCTGTGGTTGGGTATTTGGTCAAATTCAATGAGCGTTGGTAGAGGTATTTCAGTCTTCGCATTGGTAGGAGACGCGATGAATCCCTGGGCTCTTCTGCCGCTAGTTTCTATGCGACCTGAGCAGGTGTTCAAGGTGTAGGGTTCTGACGGTCCATTAATTCCAAAGGCTTCAAAGAGTTTGGATCCTGCAAGGGACCGGTTGCTTTGATCGTCTATGATTGCATACACCTTCTTTGCTTTTTCTGGATGTCCATCTGGATAAACCTTGATTAGGCATATTCGGGCACAACATTTCTCCATTTGGCCTTCTCCACATACCTCTGAGCATGAGCAGGAGACGGCTGTGGTGGTGTCAGTCTGATTCTTGGGCTCCCCTCCATGACTTGGAGTGTGAGCAGTGGTGACTGCAGCCAGTGTGTCTTTAGCGACTGGGGTCAGGTGCATGGCTGAGGCGTGTTTTTAACTATGACACTCCTCACACTTGATAATGGATTTACAGTCCTTGGCCATGTGCTCCAGGGATGCGCAACATTTGAAACATATCCCAAGCTCGGTGAGGACTTTCTTGCGCTTCTGTAAGGTTTTGGATCTAAACCCTCTGCACTTGTTCAGTGAGTGTGTTTTTTATGGATGGGACATTCTCGATTGAAAGACTTGTCTCCTGATGAGGTGGTGTACTGTTTCGGAGGGTGTTGTAGGTGATGGTAGCTCAGTCTTCCTAACACTCACCGTGTTCTTAGCGTCTCTGCATTTGTGTATGGCACCTTCATACCTTTACAATGATGTAGTTGCAGCTGCAGTGTTTAACTCTAGGAAGTCGAGGCTGGGGTCGTTCCTCATCTGGGTCTGCCCGTTGATGAACCTGCAGAAGTGAATAAATGGGGGAAAGGTGACGTCATGCACTCTTTTGTACCTTGAGACTGACATTGCCCACTTCTCCTGCAGACTGTATGGCAGCTTCACCACGATTGGGTTCACTCCATGGGCTGTATCCAGATAGCACAGCCCGAACAGATGAGGATCTCTTTTGGCGAGCTCCAGCTCCATGACCAGATCACTTAGGTCTTGAAGCTTGTGGATTTCTTTAAGGTTGATCTTTTGGAACGTTCTGCAGTGTCTTGAATAGGGCTTTCTCTATCGCTTCTGCGCTGCCAAAGGTACGTTCCAGTCTTTACCAGGCAGCAGCGAGACCTGCTTCTGCTTGTCCCACATAGACTGTTCTGAGGCTCTTGATACGGTTTGTAGAGCCTGGGCCCAACCACTTGATATGAGGTCGAGCTCCTGTTCTGCAGTTAGGTTGAGATTGGCGATGGCTACCTTGAAAGTTGCTTTCCAGGCCCTGCACGATCATCAAATTTTGTGAGACTAGTGTTGATTAGCTCTCTGCTCACCATGAACCTGGCAAACTGAGACATATCTGATTTCTCACCGCTTGTTGCCACGACGACTCATTATGCCCCTGGGGTGTATGGGCTGCCTGGCGTGAAAGGGTAAGATGCTCCCCGGTAGAATGATGTTGCTGCAGGGTTGAGCTGTGGTTTAGCCTCTGTAGATTCTGGTGACTGCTGCTTCTTGAGCTGTGGAGGTGGGTCAGGAAATTCTTGATTGCCATCTTGCTGTGGTGACTGTGCTTGAGAAGGCACTTTTGGTGGCTGATATTAACTTGCTCGGGTTCTTTGGACGGCACTGGCACTGGTAGAGCTCAGCGTTGTTGGCTTGGACGGTACTAGAAACCAGGGTTGGTGTAGGTAACTGATTCAGCACATACTGTATTTTTCAGACCATAAGACGCACTTTTTTTCCGCCAAATGTTGGGGGAAAGTTGGGGGTGCGTCTTATGGTCTGACTGTGGCTGCGGGGAATGAGGTGCTGCGGTGGAGCGGGTCATCGGGGGCACGAGCAGGCTGTAGCAGCCTACTGTGACCACGTGTGCCCGCTCATTACATATGCACGCCCATCCTCCCGCCCATTTCTCAGCGCAGAAGCCGGCGCTGACAGGTGGGCGGGAGGACGAGCGGGGACGCGCGCATAGTAAAGAGCCGGTCCGCATGATCACCCCTGGCAATCACAGCCTGGAGTGATCATGTGCGGCTGTATTCACTGCCCCCCGCGCGTCATCATCAGCGCGGGGTGCAGTGAATCAGTGTACTCACCTGTCCCTGTGTGTGGAGCCGTTCCCCTGCAGCACGCGATGTCTTCCTGTCTGTGCCGGTCAGCTGATCTGTGCCGGTCAGCTGATCGGCACAGACAGGAAGACATCGCGTGCAGCAGGGGAACGGCTACACACACACACACACACACACACACACACACACACAGGTCAGTGGTGCAGAGAGGAAGATGATCAGTGCTGCAGGGAGTGAGGAAAAGGTGAGTATAAACGTTTGTTTTTTTTCTCTCTGTGCTATAGGATACAGGCCATATACCAGGATGGTATATGAGCACGATGGGGGCATATAGCAGGATGGGAGTAAATGAGCAGGAGGGATGGGGGGTATATGAACAGGATGGGGGTATATGAACAGGATGGGGGTATATGAACAGGATGGGGGTATATGAACAGGATGGGAGTACAGTGCCTACAAGTAGTATTCAACCCCCTGCAGATTTAGCAGGTTTACACATTCGGAATTAACTTGGCATTGTGACATTTGGACTGTAGATCAGCCTGGAAGTGTGAAATGCACTGCAGCAAAAAAGAATGTAATTTCTTTTTTTCTTTTTTTTTTAAATTGTGAAAAGTTTATTCAGAGGGTCATTTATTATTCAACCCCTCAAACCACCAGAATTCTGTTTGGTTCCTCTAAAGTATTAAGAAGTATTTCAGGCACAAAGAACAATGAGCTTCACATGATTGGATTAATTATCTCTTTTTCCAGCCTTTTCTGACTAATTAAGACCCTCCCCAAACTTGTGAACAGCACTCATACTTGGTCAACATGGGAAAGACAAAGGAGCAAGGCCATCAGAGACAAAATCGTGGAGGGTCACAAGGCTGGCAAGGGGTACAAAACCCTTTCCAAGGAGTTGGGCCTACCTGTCTCCACTGTTGGGAGCATCATCCGGAAGTGGAAGGCTTATGGAACTACTGTTAGCCTTCCATGGCCTGGACAGCTTTGAAAGTTTCCTCCCGTGCCGAGGCCAGGCTTGTCCGAAGAGTCAAGGCTAACCCATGGACAACAAGGAAGGAGCTCCGGGAAGATCTCATGGCAGTGGGGACATTGGTTTCAGTCAATACCATAAGTAACGTACTCCACTGCAATGGTCTCCGTTCCAGACGAGCCCGTAAGGTACCTTTACTTTCAAAGCGTCATGTCAAGGCTCGTCTACAGTTTGCTCATGATCACTTGGAGGACTCTGAGACAGACTGGTTCAAGGTTCTCTGGTCTGATGAGACCAAGATCGAGATCTTTGGTGCCAACCACACACGTGACGTTTGGAGACTGGATGGCACTGCATACGACCCCAAGAATACCATCCCTACAGTCAAGCATGGTGGTGGCAGCATCATGCTGTGGGGCTGTTTCTCAGCCAAGGGGCCTGGCCATCTGGTCCGCATCCATGGGAAGATGGATAGCATGGCCTACCTGGAGATTTTGGCCAAGAACCTCCGCTCCTCCATCAAGGATCTTAAGATGGGTCGTCATTTCATCTTCAAACAAGACAACGACCCAAAGCACACAGCCAAGAAAACCAAGGCCTGGTTCAAGAGGGAAAAAATCAAAGTGTTGCAGTGGCCTAGTCGGTCTCCTGACCTTAACCCAATTGAAAACTTGTGGAAGGAGCTCAAGATTAAAGTCCACATGAGACACCCAAAGAACCTAGATAATTTGGAGAAGATCTGCATGGATTAGTGGGCCAAGATAACTCCAGATACCTGTGCCGGCCTGATCAGGTCTTATAAAAGACGATTATTAGCTGTAATTGCAAACAAGGGTTATTCCACAAAATATTAAACCGAGGGGTTGAATAATTATTGACCCACACTTTTATGTTGAAAATTTATTAAAATTTAACTGAGCAACATAACATATTGGTTTGTAAGATTTATGCATCTGTTAATAAATCCTACTCTTGTTTGAAGTTTGCAGGCTCTAACTTATTTGCATCTTATCAAACCTGCTAAATCTGCAGGGGGTTGAATACTACTTGTAGGCACTGTATATGAGCAGGATGGATGGGGGGTATATGAACAGGATGGGGGTATATGAACAGGATGGGGGAATATGAACAGGATGGGGGAATATGAACAGGATGGGGTATATGAGCAGGATGGATGGGGGGTATATGAACAGGATGGGGGTATATGAACAGGATGGGGGTATATGAACAGGATGGGAGTATATGAGCAGGATGGATGGGGGTATATGAACAGGATGGGGGTATATGAACAGGATGGGGGAATATGAACAGGATGGGGGAATATGAGCAGGATGGGGGTTAATAGCAGGATGATATACAAGGCAGGAGGATCATTACCAGGATGGGGTACCTTAGTAGAGAATTTGGGGACATTACCCCCATAACAGTGTCAGCAGCAGATCCTCGCCCCATAACAGTGTATCATGACCACATTTTTTTGCTTAAAGTTTTATTTTCCTATTTTCCTCCTCTAAAACCAGGGTGCGTCTTATAGTCCGGTGCGTCTTATAGTCCGAAAAATACGGTATTCTCTGGTGTGATCAACTGGATTGTCTGTTTCCAGTGGTGGCGAGAAAATTGGATTAGGACCTTGGCTCAATGCTTGCTCAAGTAGTCTTACTTTAGTTAGCACAACTTCTTCTTCCATCTGTGACCGAAGAATCTTTATCTGAATCTCCGCTTCTGCTGCCTTCACTTTTGCTCTAGAGAAGGCTTCTGCTTCTGCCCTCTTGGCTTCTGCCCTCTTGGCCTCTGCCTTTACTGCTTCTGTTCTAGCGAGGGCTTCTGCTTCTGCCCTCTTGGCTTCTGCTTCTGCCCTCTTGGCTTCTGCTTCTGCCTTCTTGGCCTCTGCTTCTTTTTCTGTGAAGGAACGTCTCACCTTGGATTCCTCTGCTCTTATGCCGGCCACTAGAATTCTGTCGCTCAGGGCTGAGCTTCTTGAGCATGATGGTCCAAATGATCAAGAGGAACGTCTAGATGAGGTTGATCGGTGTGATCTGGTTTCTTGCTGGTGAGAGATACGGTGTTTTGCTTTGTCTATGGCGTCTTGCATCTTGGCGTCTCTTTCCCTGTCCATCACATCTGCCTTGCTCAGGTCTGAAAGAGCTTCATTAATTTTAGAGTCTTTTAGAAAAGTAGTGTACCTTGTGGACAGTCTCTTGTATCTTTCTTGAGCTATGTTCAGCCGTTGCATAGCGGCTTGTAAGCTGCGGCATCACCTGATGAGGATTCAAGTCTTGACATGTAATAGGTAACTCGTTCCCACTGTTCTTCCAGGTGCTCACATAGCTCATCTTTCATAGTGTGATAGTTATCAATGTCCTTTATCATTGGTTTGGAAGAGCGTCTTGGTCAGACAACTTGGTCTGCTCAAAGCGTGGGATCTGCCTCCTGGGCTTCATAATGCACAGTATGAGGTTGTATTTGCTCTGTTTCAGCAGTGGGAACTGTCCGAGGTCTTTTTCGGCCAATTTGATTTAAGGTGTACTGTCTGTTTAAGAAACTCGACTTTTGAATAGGGGTCCGAAAATCGCTGTGCAGCTCCGTAAGGACTCCCTGATGAGATTCCCAAGGTATTTTTAGCGAATCTTGGGGGTTTGCAGTCCGGCAATCTGCAGCGATGAGGTATGATATACTTATTGTCTTTAGGAGGGGTGTGGCTAGAGGGAAACAGCAGGTGCATAAACTGTTCCTTTACAATGCAGGCAGATGTGACTCAGGACGTGGCAGATGGGAGAACTTCCCCTTAGGCTTGTCCAGGCATGCACTGTTGTAGGCAGATTACTGCACGAGGCCTGTTGCTAGGCAGATTACAGAGAGGGATACAAGGTCCTTAGGGATCTGTAGCCGGAGTATTGGGCTGATAATGGGTCTTCTGACTGATTTGGGCTCTAAGGAAGTTTTGACTTTGGGCTGTAAAGACGTTTTTGACTTTGGGCCCTTAAGGAAGTTTTTGACTGTTCTGTCCCCACCTAGAGGCGATTGAAGGCAGGTAGATGGGTAGAGGTGTGAGGAGTCTTACTTTCGTTTCCACTACGTGAGGCAGACATGACCAGAGCCCTCCAGGGTGGATGGATTCAAATGTACACACGCTGAGGTGAAGCAACGGTGGTTTATTTTTTCCTCCATGAACGAAAACGTGCAGCAATACAGTGGTTCAAGTGGCTGTAACTGTGGTAGTCTTGTGATGATTGTCCTAAAGCTACTACCGGTCAAAAACTTTTCCTTTCTGAAGCCCAAAGGACAGAGATGTGCTCCTCACAATGCACTGCCTGAAAGTGAAAGTAATTTGGAGTCAGGATGTGAGGTCACATGTAGGGCTGAAAACACTCCCACAGGCTGGACTAAAAGAACCAGGGGGAACAGAATGGTCTGACCAGTAGATGGCAGCAAAGGACAAGTATGAACGTATATACATTGAATAACATTAATTAAATAACAGTAGATATGTCATTAAAGGTTTTAAAGAAAGCAGGTAGGAACAGCACACCAGTGCCTTCTTTTCTTTGTAATTCACATTTACTTGATCCATGCACCCTCTCTGCACCCTCCTGTCAACAGCTAAGAAGGTATTTCAGCTGCTATTGCCTATTTCTTCCAGGTCCCAAGTTAATGCCTCTCATTATAAATTGATAAATGTTATTAGCAGTTAACAGTTCTTTACTTAAAGGGCTTGTCCAGCCTTAGGCTGCATTCCCATGTCCTGTAATCATTCCGTATTTGGATCCATTTGGAAAATGTAATAATGGACCCGTTAAAAGATTGCACCAATGGAACACTTTTCATAACTGATCCATTAACAGATTATACAAACGGATCCCCTTTATAGCCAATGCGTTAATGGATATGTTATCATTAAAGTCAATGGTTAGATTAACAGATCCGTTATTGTCTTATATCACTAGCTAGCTAGATAGATTGCTAGAGGGATAAAATAGCTAGATGTCATGATCCAGGCCGGTATCTGCCCCTGTGGTATCTCCCAGCTCCGGCCTGGTCATGTCAAGGGTTAATTTCTCCCTGCCTCGTTCTGGTTTACGGGGTGCTATATCTGTGTGCTGCACCTCTGGTTCAGCACCAGTAATAGTCCATGTCTCATAGTGTGTGTGTAGCTGGCTCTGTTGAGGTACCCGATCTGTCCTGGCATGCACCCTCTCCCACCTAACCTACAGTATGTCTGTCTGTCCTCTCCCGGCCCCGTCCCGCTTGTCAAACCTTTGTTTGTAGTTTGGACTTCCCGGTACTTGACTTACGCTTCTGTCCCTAACTTGACTCTGTCTCTCCTTTCGGCTTTCTCTATTACTCCTGACCCCTTTGCTTGCTTCTGACTTTGAGTTTTTTCACCCCTCGTACATTGTTTTGTCTTTCTGTTGCTGACTCTGCCCTTTGATTACTCTGCTGCCACCTTGTGGTGACTTTTCTGTACTACTCCGGATCACGTCTTAGTACAGCGTGACATTACTCTTCGGCCACCTTGTGTTGACTCTGATGTACTACTCCAGGCCATGTCGAAGTGCAACATGACACTAGATACATGGCTAGATAGATAGTGTCACAGTCCAGACTTACGGTGCAGCTTCTGTGTTGTGACTTTCTGTTGCACTTAATGTGGAACCAGTGTCTGCGTGTGCGCCACATGGAACAGCCTGCCAATGTTTTAGGTACTGTTCTGTGACACTGTGATGGTCTGTTTCCCTACCATGGGTCACTCGCTGGTTAGGGAGGGTCTTTCTCCATATACCAGGTGATTGCTATGCTTTATTAGGGAGCGGTCTCGGCCGCAGCGACGTCAGTCGTATTTTCTGCTTAGTTGCAGTAAGTGCCTGGCTCCTGATTTGTTTGGTGTATTGATCTTGATACTCGACCCTGGACTACCTCCTGACTTCCCTCTGCCTGCTCCCCTGACCCTGCGCGACCGGCTGGCTTCTAATTTCTTCCTGACTACAGCTTTGCCTGCACCTTGTGTCCTTTACATGCTCTCCTGGCTACCTGACCCCACGGCCTGCATCCTTACCTCGTTCTTGTCTGCTCCCAGTGCCACCCCCGTGTCAGCAGCTGGGCAGCTAGGATCTGGATCCACGGTGGCTCGAGGGGTGTCCGGACCCGGGGGTCGTGCGGCCACTCAAATGAAGGGGGATTATTTACAAGGGGGTTTGTAGAGTTCGTGACACCACCCATGGTATGTGGTAATTAGTAGTACCAAGGCTGCAGTTGGGAGTACCCGGGGGTGATGGAATGGGGCAGCCAGGTGTTAGAACCCTCCACGGGTAGAGGGAATGCCCCATGACTCAGTGAAGGGAGTATGGGGGTGCCGTGGGGAGCCAAGAGGGACACTTTCGTACTCACACAGTCCATAAAGCTGACACTGACAACTGGGTAAACCAAAGTTCTGAATACCGCTGCCACTGAGGGGAGCTAGTTTGGGTCCCGTCCACGATGGTGTTGCCTGGTAATCTGTGACCTTCCTCCTGGCACTTAGTTCACTTCTTGGCTGGCCCCGGGAGCATAAAACTAGTTGGGTCCCGCTCCCCAGTGTGGCTAACTGTGGGAGCTTGCTCTCAGGGTTCACGCTTGGGATTTTCTGGACCATTTTAGTGGAAAGTCTTATCCCCCTCGTTGCGCTAGTACCTCGATTTTGGAGCGGGTGGAGAGATCTTGAAGGCTCCGTTCTCGTCGGGTCAATTGTCAGGTTGCCTGAAGCTACTCCCTGACCTAGGGTCCACGTACCCGGTCGTGCCCTGGTCCCAGTGATGGTACAAGGCCGCCGGCTGTCCACCTCGATAGTTCCGTGCCCCTTGTCATGATCCCCTGCGACCGGGGGTCCAGCTCCTACTAGGCCCAGACCACCGTCTGCCACCTAGTTACTTCCAAGGAGCCCGGCTCCTGACTTCCTCCTTCACTTCCTACTCTTCACCCTCGACTTCCACTAACTCTCTTACTGACTGACTCCCTGACACTCCTGACCTTCCCAACCAACCCCCCAAGTGGGCGACCCTATTCCACTCAGGCCGTCCACTGGTGTGTCTGGTGGGTGTGGTGTAAAGTGTACCTAGGACTTTAATTGGCTGATGTAGGCAACACCATGTAGTTGGGGACCCATAACCAAGGAGGAGGTGGATATTGCACAGAAGGGCAGATTGCACAATACCCTGTCACAACCTGATAGTCCAGGGCGTCACATTACGTCCTCCTAGTTTGTCTGACTTCCCCGCTGCTCTTGCAGCATGCACGTACTCACAGTGCCACCTTGTTGCTACTCCAAACTACACACTTAGTGACTAGCATCTCACTCCTCTCTGTGAACGACGTAACAGGTGGATAGAACAGATAGAAAGCTAGCTAGATAGATGAATAGATAGGTAAAACAGCTAGAGAGAACAGATAGATAAAATAGATCGATAGATAGCTAGCTAGATTGCTTGGACAGCTCTTTAACTGAATTAAAAATTAATTTTAGAAAAAAAATGACATGGGGTTCCCCCCAATTTTCATAATCAACACAAGTACAGCAGCAGCTGCGGGCTTCAACCCTCAGCTGTCAGCTGTACCTCAGCTGGTTATCCAAAATAGAGAGGATCCCACACTTATTTTTTTAATTATTTGAATAAATTAATTTAAAAAAATGATGTAAAGTTTTCAAAACCAGCCAAGGGACTGCAGACGACTGGGGGCTCATATTATTAGGGTGGCAAGTGCAATGGTTATTTGGCCTTTCCCAGCCTAACAATAGCAGCCTGTAGCCACCCCAGAAGTGGTGCATCCAGCAGATGTGCCAATTCTGGCGCTGTACTCAGCTCTTCCATTGCCCTGGTGCATTGGAAAATGGGGTAATACATGGGGTTGAAGCTAGCTGTGAATAGACAGCTGGCATTAAGCCCTGGTATTAGTAATGGGTTAACGTCTAGCAGACACACCCGTTACTAATTCCAATTGTAGTTAAAAGAAAAAAAATATTTGGACAAAAAACCCTGACTCAAGCCCTTGTTCACCAATTTATTCTAAAAAAATTCCAAAAAAGTTCCGACATAATTCATAGCGACATCCCAGGACGTTCCCCCAAAAGAGAACCTGAAAGACATAAAATAAGAAAATTAGTAAAGAAATAAAGACAAGAGACACCCTCATTCATCAGTTTATTTCCCTGTCAAATCCCTAATCCTGGTCCAATAAGGGAGTCCCACGACAATCCCATACTCACTGTCACAGCCAATGAAGAACGGAATGTGCCCCATTGACTGTGCGAGCACTCCATTGTGGCTCACAAACTGCTGTGTGACAGCCACTGGAGTGACCTGATATGACCTCATGAGGTTGACTCAGGTCCTAACAGTGACTCACACAACGTCAGGAGTTCAGATGAGTTCGTTGCCAGTGGCACAGGGTACCATGCGTGTGGTGGTGTTCGATGGGGATGCCTTGGTCTTCGGTGGAACTTCGGTAGTCACGTTGTGACATTATTCCAGTCAAATTCAAATAGTGCTCCTTCCCTTCCTAGCCCTGCCATGTACCCAAACATTAGTTTTTCCCCACATATGGGGCATCATTGTACAATTGCACAACAAATTGTATGGTCTGTTTTCTCAGGTTACTCTTGTAAAAATGAAAACATTGGGGCTAAAACTACATTTTTCTGGGAAAAATCAATTTTTTTCATTGTCATGATTCAACATTGTTAAATTCCGTGAAGCACTTGTGGGTTCAAGGTAGTGCTCACCACACTCTTGCTAACCTGCCTAAACCTGTGGGTCGACGCCCGCATCTCCCTGCTCTGATCACAGACCTCAGAGAAGTTAAGGGGGCTTTACACACAGCGATATCGCTTGTGAGCGTACTCGCCCCTGTCGTTTGTGCGTCACGGGCAAATCGCTGCCCGTGGCGCACAATATCGCTAACACCCTTCACACGTACTTACCTTCCTAGCGACATCGCTGTGGGCGGCGAACAACTTCTTCATTAAGAGGGAGGTTCGTGCGCCGTCACAGCGACGTCACATGGCAGGCGTCCAATTGAAGCGGAGGGGCGGAGAGCAGCCGCAGGAAAGTCACGCCCACCTTGTTGCCGGAGGACGCAGGTAAGCTGTTGTTCGGCGTTCCCGGGGTGTCACACGTAGCGATGTGTGCTGCCACAGGAACGACGAACAACCTATGTCCACAACGACCAACGAGAGTTTGAAAATGAACGATGTGTCAACGATCAACGATAAGGTGAGTATTTTTGATCGTTAACACTCGCTCGGAGCTGTTACACGCAACGACGCCGCTAACGACGCCGGATGTGCGTCATGAATTCTGTGACCCCGACGACATATCGTTAGATATGTCGTTGTGTGTAACTGGGCCTTTAGTAGACAGAATCTGTAGTTTCCACACATCCTAATGCTGCCATGACAGTTAGCAATACCTGCAAAAAGCTCCTTGTGACAGAACCAGTCCCTTTAAGAGGGGCCTCTGAACCTGATTTCTCTGGATGGAGACAGTGAAAAGTTCTGAACAGACACTCATTACCCAAGTACTCTCCTCAGGACCATAACCCCCCAATGAACAAAATACTGCAACAAATGGCGCACGAAATGGGAATCAACAATTTCTGAAACCTGAATCTAATGATCCAGCTTCTAGGACTGGAGGTGGAGGTAAGGAAGGAAAGAGAGGTTTCAGAAGCCATGTATTTATTTAACAGAGACCTTTGGAAAACATTATAGATTTTGAATGATACTGGAAGTGCCAGGCAGAAAGCAACAGGATTAATGAACTTTTATATTTAGAACCCATGTCAAGGTTCATGTTGTTGAACCTTCTCCCATGTAGACGATAAAGATGAGACAAATAATCTTCCCCAGCTACCCCTGACGAGTGCTCCTTCTGAAATGTATTGAACTGGGGATGCCGACCATAGACACAAAAGAAATGGTGACACCCCGGTGGACTCATTACGACGATTATTATTGTCAAATTCGGCAAGTAGAAGGAAAGAGGACCACTCTTCCTAATTGTCAGATACAGAACAAGGTAAATACTGTTCCAAAGTCTCATATGCACGTTCTATTTGGCCATTAGGCTGAGGTTGAAATGCCAAATAATGAGATAACTTAATCCCCAATCGAGAGCAAAACACTCTCCAAAACTTGGCAATGAACTGAGTTCCTCTATCCAAGACAATCTTAGAGGGAACTTCGTGGAGTTTAACGACTTCCTGAGCAAAAACTTGAGCTAAAGTCTTGGCATTAGGTATGGATGGTAAGGCGATAAAATGTGAAATTTTAGACAACCTATAAATAATCACCAAAATGAACATATGCGTAAATCTGTTATAAAAACCATAGAAATATCTGACCAAGGTTGACTGGGAACACTCAAAGGCTGCAAACATCCAAAGGGCGAGAATGAGATGCTTTAGAGTGCTTTAGAGTGCACAAGTTGCACAGGCAGACACATAGGCTACCACATACCTTAACATTTTGCACCATCAAAAGTGATGCAATGTGAGATCAAGAGTTCCTTAATCCCAGGGTGACCAGCAGGAATAGAATCATGATGTTACCCAAGGACCTTAAGACGAAGATTCAGAGGAACAAACTATTTGTTCACCAGAACCCCTGATGGCGCATCACATTGAGCTTCTGCAATCTCAGATTCAAAATCAGTACCAAGCGCCCACAATGGGAGCACTGGCAATGATGGGACGACACAGAGGGTGCAGTTCAAGTTCTTTACTCACTGAAATCACCGCCTTTGGACTGCCAGACTCTGCTGTGATGGGCTCCAGCCAATCCCAGAAAGTTTGGAGGTCAAGGCTGGCGTTTCCTTCTATGTTTCCTTTCCAATGGTCTTCCCTTGTTACGGAGGGCTATCTGATAAGAACCTAAAGGAGTATCAGACAGTCAGGGTCCACCGTGCAAAGACTCTGCTGCAGACTATGGCAGAGTGCAATACCTCTGTTAACTCACAGAAGGATATAATAAGTAAGTAAAGCAATTCCTCCCTTACTTGGAGGGTGTGTGGAATGATCTCTGTTAATAATCACAGAGACAAATGCAATGTGTGCAAAATGGCACCTACCTAGGTCCGCTCTTCTAGTGGTGCAAAAGAGACGAACAGCAGCGTAAGCCGCACAAAGCTCCTACCTGCGTTCGCTCCACTAGTGTGCGAGGACACGAACCACTAGATATGGCACCTGCCTAGGTCCGCTCTTCTAGTGGTGCAAAAGAGACGAACAGCAGCGTAAGCCGCACAAAGCTCCTACCTCTGTTCGCTCCCCTAGTGTGCGAGGATACGAACAACTGCCAGACGCAGTATAAGGAACGTTACCCTAGCGGCAACGTCCACCTACGAGTAGAATCACAAGGCCCAGCCAGACCATGTGCCTCAGGCACCTGCCTATGTCCGCTCCCCTAAGAGGTAAGGATACGGACAGCAGCCGAAGCTGTAAGGTATAAGAACGCTACCCTGCCGGTAGCGCTCACCTAGCATAGACAGAGGAATGCCTAGAGGAACGCGCACAGAGCGTCTACTCATATGCATGAACCAAGAGGACTGAGCACCATGCGGCGTGTGTCAGGGTCTTATATAGACTCTGTGCCTCATCCAAGATGGAGGACACCAGAGCCAATCCGCTGCCAGAACGACAGGAGTGACGTCATGCTGGCCTATCACCGAGCAAGCCGTCACAAGCACATGACCAGCGACCAATCGGCATAGAAGGTGTCAGAGACATGTGACCTCGTGTCAGCGATGATGTCACCCGCACATGTGCAATGGCTCCAAGATTGGACTTAGTCTCCGGCGCTCGCACATGTGCAGTAGCAAGAAATCTGGACTTAGTCTCCAGCGCTCGCACATGTGCAGTAGCAAGAAATCTGGACTTAGTCTCCAGCGCTCGCACATGTGCAGTAGCAAGAAATCTGGACATAGTCTCCAGTGCTCGCAGCAACCGTAACATCCCTCCACCCCAGCTCCTGGACCGTGGAATGGGTCACGGGTGCCTGCAGCACTCCCCGCGAACCCTAGGATCCCCTTTTCTACCTAAGAACCGGGGTCGAACCTCCAGCTCTGGACCACGGGCCTCTGTCTGTCCTCGTCACTCTGACTGTTGTCTGTTCCTGAGTGCAACCTGGCGCTTGCTGCCCCTGGAGCTAACTGCTGTGTGAGATGGATTCTGACTTCTCCTGCAGGTGCCCTACCTCCCGGGTTGCTGAACTAGTGGGCAAGAGGTCCCATACCCTGTGATGTCCACCCCTGGCACCTACCCTGGCCCAGGCCCAGAGCTCCCGTGTTATGTGTTGCATGTGTGGTGGTGGTTGTTTACCGGTGATGACCTCCTCCGTATACGAGATGAATACTGCACCTCGAGTGAGGTGCAGTACTCTGTTGCGCCTGAAGCCGCAGGGGTGCCACACCACACCACCCACCACTCCCTTCTGAAGAATGGGGACAGGTTCCTCACAAGGTTTAACCGCCCCCCCACTCCCCGGAAAACTCCTGAACAAAGCATCAGCCTATTTCAAAATAATGGCCTTCAAGCTTGTCTCTGTGTAAGATGCTTTGCAGACTGAAGGTAGTGAAGATTCATATGGTTGGAAATTACTGTAATAGGATGGATAGCTCCATCCAAAAGGTGTCGCCATTCCTCAAATGTTGATTTGATTGCGAGCAATTCCCTGTTACCAATATCATAATTATGTTCTGCTGACGATAGTTTGTTGTTTCAGGGTCTGTATTGTCTCAGGGTCTGTCTCTTGGTAGGCACATAGATGCAGCCTACCAAGAGATGGACCTTGAGACAACACAGCTCCTACACCCAATTCTGACGCATCAACCTCTACTATAAAAGGCTGAGATACGTCAGGCAGTATCAATACAGGTGCTGATGAAAAGCAATAGCAGAAAGGCAGGAACACAAATACAATCATAGTTAATGCCACAAGCGCTCACGGGAATAAACAGGGCTTTGCACGCAACGATATCGCTAACGAGATGTCGCTGGGGTCACGGAATTCGTGACGCACATCCGGCCTCATTAGCGACGTTGTTGCGTGTGAAACGTACGAGCGACCGCTAATGATCAAAATTACTCACTTAATCGTTGATCGTCGACACGTCCTTCATTTCCCAAATGTCGTTGCTGGTTCAGGAAGCAGGTTGTTGTTCATTCATGAGACAGCACACATCGCTACGTGTGACACCCTGGGAACGACGAACAACACCTTACCTGCGTACTCCGGCAACGAGGTGGGCATGTCTTTCATGTGGCTGCTCTCCGCCCCTCCGCTTCTATTGAACGCCTGCCGTGTGACGTCGCTGTGACACCGCACAAACCGCCCCCTTAGAAAAGAGGCTGTTCGCCGGCCACAGCGACGTCGCTAGGTAAGTCCATGTGACGGGGCATATCGATATTGTGCGCCACAGGCAGCGATTTGCCCGTGACGCACAAACGATGGGGGTGGGTACGTTCGCTAGTGATATCGCTAGCGATATCGTAGCGTGTAAAGCCCCCTTTAGGCTCTACAACCACTTCAAGATCACAACACCTCAAATTAAGACCGTGGACGCAGGTAATTGCAACGCAACTGCGTCAAGCCTAGTGTGCCTTTTAGATAGATACACTTAAATAGAACTTGAGTTTTCTATATAATACTGTATACTGTGACTTAAAGTAGGGTGACTCTGAAGTTCCTCTGACAGAAAGACAGGTTGGGTTATGCTACAGAAATTTGATAACTAGGATCTTTAGTACTTGTATGTAATAGATCAGCTGATCGTTTCCCTGCATATTGCCATCTGTGAATTGATTTTCCTTGTCTTAAATGTTTTTATCACTTATTAGTTACCTGACCTTTCTCTAACTCCCTGTTGCTGTAAAACAAATACTTTATTGCCTTTATTGCGCCGTTTCGTTCCTGGCACTTATTTAAAATCATAACACCAATAAACAAATCAGTCAAGTAGAATACATCCAATCATTCGTCAACTAATTGATTGAAAATGAAGTGAGTAAAAATAATACATCTCCCTTTGTTTTTTCCCCAGGTCGAACACTACCATGTTTTCCATATAAAAATACCACTTTATTACAGTACTGGTCTCCCACATTTAATTTCACTAAAACATTAAATGGGTTGTCTACTACTTAGACAACTCCTTGTTCTCATTCCCCTTGTTTGTCCCCGTAAAAATAAATAAGCATATACTCACCTACGTTGCAGCCACGGTTCCAGGGATGTCTGAAGCCACGTTCCTGGGACCCATGTGACATTGTCATGACACGTGAGCTTTGCGACCAATCAGGGCCAGATTCCTTCTCTCCGCCTTCAGACGTTTCAGCAGGACGTCAGCGCAGCACTCACACACTGCTCATACATCCAAAGGCGGGGAGACTACTACCAGGCGCGGATTGGTCGTGGGCTCACGTTTCATGATAATGTCACATGGGTCCCGGGAACCATGGCTGCACTGAAGGTGAATATAGGCTTATTTATTTTTACGGGGCGAACAAAGGGGAATAAGTAGGGTTTGTCCAAGTAGTGGACATCACCTTTAATGTCTTTAACACTAGAACTACTGGACTCGTGACACCTACTAGAACTACATAGTGCGAAGTAGTCAAAATGACTACCTCAGTAGTTCTAGTGTTAAAGGTCCCATCAGTTACTACTGAAATAAAAATGACTCCTACTCCATAGTATCTGATTTTTAAATGCAGACCCAGTCTATAGCTCCTCAGTTACATAGACGCTAGTCCTGATTCATCAATCCATGTAGTCTGTTACATCTGTTCTTTTATATACTGTATATATATATATATATATATAAAACTTTTTCCAAGTTAATAAACCAATTTGCTTTTTAGTCTACTCTTTTTTTTTTTTAGTCTGACCTTTAGTTTAAAGCCAATGTTGTGCTACTATTTTTCGTGCCAAATGTTACATATGAGCTATAGCCATTTTACGAGCTTCAGTTATTTGGATATTTTCTACATAACTCAATACACAAACTAATGCAATTGTTTCCAGAGATAACGTAAACACCAGGTCAGTCAATTCCTTTACTTTTCTCCAATATATTTCTAGTTCTGAACAGGACCACATTATACAGAGTAAAGTTGCAGTGACTGCACTACATCCAGGACATCTATCCACTTGCAGGGACGCCGCGGGGCCCACCTTGTTGGGAATTCTGGCAACAGGTCAGTCAGGTTTTCTTTATATGAAGTCTTGACGCCCCTCTTGGTTTTGCGGTCAGGGGTGGGTGACTGTCAACTTGCCTTCCTAGCCCTTCTTGTTTGAGATGACCCCTGACTTGAAGTACTGCAGGAATCATCCAGGGAAGTCGCAACTGCCTTTTCTCCCCTTTCTGGCCCGTTTGCTGGCAGCGTGGACCAAGTAAAGATGGCTTCTTGCCCTATCTCACTTATGGGCCCCCTCGTTGCTGCTGATGCTGCGGACTCTGTGTTGGTTCGTGAGGCATATCCAGTACCCTCACCAGCAGGTTTTAGTAGACCACTAAATGGATATCTGGCTTTAGGGACCTGTCCCCCGTGCGGACCTGGTCTACCAGAAGTCCCCGTACTCAACTGCCTCACTTCTTCCTGACGTGTCTTTCAGGCTGACTACTTGATAGCCGTTCTCCCCCGCCGACAGCCACTACACGTGCAGGGTCTGACTAGTGACTGCACTCTCTGCTTCCTCACTTCAGACTGCCTCACTAATCCCTCCCCACTGTGCCTGCCTCTGCAACCTAGCAACCAGCTTCTCTACCGCACCCCTTGATTGGATGTGGAGGCCACGCCCCCTCCTGGGTCTGCCCAGGGGTCCCCTCAATGGTATGTGTGAGACCTGGTCACTATGTGTCTGTGTGTTCACACCCTACTCAGCCATCAGGATTACCTGTTTGCACTCACCCAGCATGGGTGCAGTACTCAGTGGTGCCTGACCAGGTCAGGGGCGCCACAATCACATCTGTAAAGCACTGTGATAGTAATAGCACTATATACCGTGAGTGAAAAAAATCTTGTAGCCGTCCATGCAACAAATTTAAACATAAACTCAGGTGTTCTATATACAGTACATTATGTATGAAATAGAGTTTAGAGAGCCTATGTGCTTTACTAAGAGATAGCTGAGGAATCCTGTCCAATATTTCTAGCCATTGACCCCTTCTATAGCTCTAATTTCAGCTTCCCATCTTTCCTTACAGGGTATAGGACAATTAATCAGCATCAATGTTAACAAAGATCTGTACACCATTGATATTATCGCAGTTGAAGTACCTGATTTACCAATTAACTGTATAACAGTTGTAAAGTTTTTAACTCACTTTGTGTGCTGGTTGAGGTATCATAGGAATCATTTAATTTAAAAAGTCCAGCTGGTTTATTTCAGTCCGCTCCACAGGAAAATATAAATAAAGCCTTTCTCCAGCATAAAGGTTCAAACATAGAATATAAACAGTCTGTTTAGCTGCGAGATCGTCTGCTCAGAATGACACATTTCCTTTACACAGGTGTCCTAATATAGTTGTAGCAACTGATCTCTATTTTACTTTACCACTCCCAATGGTGGAATATGTGAGCAGCCAGATCCGCCCATCTCTATGGCTGGCCGTAAAACCCGGCCCTCAAGTACCCTAATAACACTCTTAGTACTAGGTGTATTAGAGCTTGCATCCCGGCTTACATCATAGTTGATAACCACCTCTGTGATACATACCTCCCATTGACTACATGTCCAGCAGCCATCTTACACAGTGTTTTGCTTAAAAACATTAAAGGCATCTCTCATGAAGTCCGCATTATATGCACGACGTAACTGGAGATATTTGTAAAAATCTTTAGTACTAAGCTTGTATTCCTTTTGCAATTGTGAAAAGATTAAATGTGTTACCTGATACCAGCTAAGATACTCTCCTTAGCCCTTTTACCTTCACGCCCTCAAAGCTATCCAGAATCCTCGAGTTGACTAAAACCATGACGTGTCCCATATAGATGTAAATTGTGAGCACCCAGATACTTGCTGCTACTTTTGAATCTTCCAGCTTATTTTAAGCATTAATGAAAATGTAGGAAGTCTTGTTGATGATATTTCAAATTTGTTGCTCTTCAAGGCTTCATACAGTGATAGACTCTGCAGAAGAGATTTCAAGGAGTTTTTATTATCTTCCTTCCATCCTCTAAAATACTGAGCTTGTGCTGCCAAAACGTATATCCAGGAATTAGGTACCAGGATCCCTCTGATTTTTCTCTCAGGTTAGTTGCAAATTTGATAAAGGCCATTCCTCTCCTCCACAGCAATGACCTAAATATACCATTAATAACATGTAAGAATTGAATAGAGATCCTCACCAGAGATTTATGAAGGAGATATAGCAACTGAGGCATCCATATCATTTTAATTGTTAGCCCTCCCTACCCCCAATAAGGGCAATTTAACCCAGTCCTGCCTTTCCTACATAAATGTTAAAAAAAATTGTATTCAAATTGTCTTTTATAATCCAAAGAGTTACAGGATACCATGCTCCCAATATTTAATTACTGATACCTGTTGTAATCCTGAGCTATGTATAGTGTTTTCTTGGCCTCTCCACTCATCTAATGGTATGAGGACTGACTTTGACAAATTAGTGACTAGCTTGGATTACCGTATTTTTCGTTTTATAAGACGCACTGGATTATAAAACGCACCCCAAATATAGAGATAGAAAAAGGTAAAAAAAAAAAGAGGGTTTCCATCTTATACTCCTGTGATGTCTTACCGTAGGGGGGCGACAGCAGTGGTGGCGTGGGGGGGGGGGGGGGGGCACAGGAGTCAAGGGGGTTGCTGGAGTAGGGCAATGCTGCTGCAGTATGGCCGGCTGTACTGGCTGCTGTGTGCCTGGCTGTGCTTGCTGCTGTGCGGCTGGCCGCGCTGGCTGCTGTGTGGTCAGCCCACTGGCTGATATGTTGGCTGCTGTGTGACCGGTCGCGCTGGCTGCTGTGTGATCGATCTCGCTGGCTGATGTATGGCCAGCCGCGCTGGCTGCTGTGTTGCTGTGTGGCCGGCTGCGCTGGCTGAGGCGGGGGCTGTGCTGGCTGCGTGGAGCAGGGCAGTGCAGTGATTTAGATCCTCTGTCAGCGATGCAATTTTCAAATAATGCCGCTGGAATTGGCGCCTGCGCAGATTAAGCTCTCGGCTCAATGACAATCCGAGAGCTCCATCTGCGCATGTGCCTACTCCTAGCGGTATTATTTAAAGATTGTACTGCCGACTGAGCATCTCACCCCCGCACTGACTTGCTCCACCCAGCACTCACTGCAGCCAGCACAGCCCCGCACCGCTGACAGAGCATCTCACCCGCCGAAGCCAGTATAACCCCACACCTGCCTACAGAGCATTTCACCCACCGCACCACCCTGCTCCACACAGGGCAGTGCGGTAATTCACCCGCCGCACCGCCCTGCTCCACATAGCGTCCACCGCAGCCAGCACAACGCCCATTCTCCAACTCCCGGTAAGGTAAATTCAGATTTTAAAACGCACCGCTCATTTTCCTCCCAAATATTTGGGAGGAAAAATGCATCTTATAATCCGAAAAATATCCTGAAAGACTGTATCACCTCCATTGCGAAAGGCAAGGAATCAGACGCATTTGCTAAAAAGAGAAAAATATCCGCATAGAATGCGACTTTATCTCCCAATATTCCTCTTTTCAACCCTTCTATCTCACAATGTTTCCATAGCAAAATGGCTAAGATTTCAATTACTAATGCGAAGAATAGTGATGACAAATGACACCACTGTCTTGTACATCTTCAAAATGCAAAAGGTTCTGATAAGATTCCATTCACCCGTATCCTAGCCGTGAAATTAGAGTACAAAATTTGTATCTAATCTATAAATTGTGCCCCCGTGCCAAATTCCAGTAAAAGTGACCATAAAAACCTCCTCACCACACTGTCAAAGGCTTTAGCAGCATCTAAAGAACAGATTACCCAATTTCCTGTGTTATCAATAGACAATTATAGCTGATGTATATTAGTTGCTGTTGATCTTCCCTGCATAAAATACTACTACATCCTAGGAGGGAGCAGTGGCTCCAAAACCTGCTTTGAAGACCTCTTTCTAGCCCATGCAGCTCGGTGGGACGACCCAGGTTAGACAAGAGTCTTGTGTTCTGAGAACACTAGTGTGATGTTTTTTCTGCGGCAAGAGGGGGCATTTCATCAGTGTTTGTCTCCTGGTCCCTAAGAAAGACTGACCATCAGAAAACTTCTAAGCCCAGGGAGATCGGGGGGTTCCTGCCTGGGCTTATGCGTCTCCTCCATGATGGTCACTCAATGTCTGCTACCTGCTAACATTAAGGTTGAGGGCCATGAGGTGGCCATTAAGGTGTTTTTGGACAGTGTTGCCGGGGCCAATTTGATTTGACGGGCACTTTGCCCGCTCTTCTGGGTTCAGGGTAGATGGGTTGCCCAATCCGGTCCAAATTGTTGGCATCGACTAATCGCCCCTGTCCCAGGGGGTTTTCAGAGAATGCGTATGTGATCTGGAAGTTTGCATTGAAGTCCTGCATTCAGAATGTATTACCTGTCAGGTGCTCAATAACCTACCTGCGTCCATTGTGTTGGGGTTCCCTTGGCTTTCACTATTGTGACGCCCTGGACCCCCAGGGGTCACAGTACACTAACACCACACACACACCCCTTCCCCTGGTTAGGTGACACCAGTCAAACAAAATCCTTGTTGCCTCCCTCCAGGCTTGATGTCCACACCAGGTGGGGCGGAGCCAGGTGGTTGACCCCGCCCACCGAGGAGTTCACAGGCCTGGAGGCGGGAAAAAGAGTTGAGTTGAGTTCAGTTAGTAGAGTGGAAGTGGAGAGGTGAAAGTGAGAGGAGCAAAGACTGTGTGTGTCTGGGTCGGAGCCCAGGCACAATTCAGCAAGGTCGGCAGACGGTGGTGGCCGTCTGCAGGAGTTGGTGGAGGTCAGCGGAACCGTAGGACCGGAGTCAGGCGGTGGCCTGCCGGTACCGAACTGGGGAGCAGATCGAAACCAAACACCAAGGCAGGGTACTCAGACCCCGACTAGGCTAGGAGCCGCCGTAAAGGTCAAATTCTCTGATTGCGGTCTGGACCTCAGGGGTTCATTCCCAACAAAGTCCCGTCAGAAGGCAACAGCCCAACCCGTCCGGATAAGAGCCACCGCCAAGGGCCAGAGATCCAAGGGCCAGCGCCTGCGGGCAAAACGGGCTCTCCCGACACATACACGCCGGGGAGCGGACTACCCATGGGAATTCATAGGAGTCAAACACACATACAGGTGCAGGAAATGACAGCCACCATCAACCCGTCCGGGGAGAGTGAGAAAACTGCAGCCGTTTGGTTTGCCAGAGACTCTGTCCTTCTGTGTCTGAGTGAGTGCAACAGTGCCATCCGGAACCGCGCTGCACCGCAACGTTGCACCCGCGCCCACGCTGCCTCCCCGCATCGGCACCTGCACCTATACCTCCTCCCAGCTCCCCAACCGGGCCCCGGGACCAACAGCCCCTACCCACGAAGGGGTCAACACCTTAGCTGCTCTCCGCCATCGCTCCCGGGATCCTCCGTCACCAGCAGCGGTGGTGCCCACCATCACCACAACCCGTGGGTGGCATCACAACCGACATCCCACCACAAACCTTCCCCCTTTTCACTCGTGGGCGAGGAGGCGCTGCTCGAGCTGGCGCGAGGCCCCGTGCTCGAGCCACCGAGGAGCAGAAGCACCGGACCCGAGCGCCAGCGAACCCCCAGGCGAGCGGCGTTCCCGACCCCTCCGCCCTCGACACTATACTGTTACAAGGAGGACCCGGGGAAGCGTGCCAAGATGGGGAATGGACAGCTTCCGCCGGTCAAGGTCCACTGTGCGGTGTAAGGGACCGCTGCTATGGTGGGTGAAGAGTGAGCGGGTTGCTGCTAGCGATCGTCTGGAATGTCACAGACGATCTACGTACTCCGGTCTGCCCTAACCCGTGAGGGTTGTATGGCAGGGATCACACGGCTCGGTGTACCTGTTGCACGGGGAAGCACAGAGGTGCCCACGCACGTGTGCCAGTGGAAATCACGAGAATATGGCACGAGGGTAGCACAGAGGTGCCCACGCACGTGTGCTTTCAATAACCAGGTGAGTCCGGTGGAGACTCGAGGAGCTCACCTTGAACAGAAACACGGCCTGTCGAAGGAGCTACTGCCGGAGCAGCAAGGCAGGGACACGGCCTGCAAACCAGGTGCTGCCTAAGCAGCAAGGGCCAAGCCCACGGAAGACGATAATGCCTGAGCAGTGGCGTGGCAGCACGCTGCCAGACATCCAAACATAGAAGGACGGTCGCGCGCCGCCATGATGGCAGGAGGAGCTTTTAAGGAGGTGTCGCTCCAGCCAAGGGCGGGCGCGAGGCGGAGATGACGGACTTGACCCAATCAGGATCCACAACGTCCCAGCCTGGCCAGTCAGGATTCACCACGTCACCAGCCTCGTCATCAAGCCGTGTGACGTGAGTGGGCGAATCAGGACCCACCAAGCATTGCACTTGCTCACCCTCCTGCTTCTGGGAAATAGAGGCGGGATCCTCGGTCTCACAATGTGTAGAGATAACGGGAGTCTCACTGCTGCCCTGAGCAGA